>NC_092208.1:18216496-18227999 GCF_043381705.1 Parasteatoda tepidariorum
ATATATATATTATATATATGTATCATTTAAAATGGAAAAATGTATTCAAATTTAGAAAGGAAATGCCTATAATAGTATAACAAAACAATAATAATTATTCTAACCCCAAATGATGGTTGTTGTTCGTATTAACGTAATATTTTTTGAAAGTAAATAGAATATAATTGAAAGTTATTAACGAGAAATAACATCAGACAAA
The DNA here is from genome assembly GCF_043381705.1 of Parasteatoda tepidariorum. NCBI lineage: Eukaryota > Metazoa > Arthropoda > Arachnida > Araneae > Theridiidae > Parasteatoda > Parasteatoda tepidariorum. The sequence goes on from NC_092208.1 coordinate 18,216,696, forward strand.
AAATGCCTTGGAACACTATCAAAACAAAGAATTGGGGAAGAGTTCTCAGATGATGAAAGATCATATAAGAGATGAAATGGAAAGTAAATAGGGTTAGGGATGGAGGGAGTCTGGGCCTCGAACGACGCTTACTTTGATGATGGTACTTATAACGAGAAATATCATAATAAAAGTAAAAGAAAAGAAAACAAACTCCAAAAGGAAGGAATTATATCCCAGTATAATTTCACGTGGGTAGATCAATGGTGATAAAATTGTCGTCAAAGTAAAGATCAATATTGGTGTTGCAACCTGACTTAGATCTCTCATTCAGGTTTAAATAAAAGACCTTTCAAAAGATTATATTTTTCTTGAATAATTATGAAATGAATATTTAATATGAAATAGGTAGTTAATTTTTCATGAGAGGTGAGTTTTTAACATAAGTTATTCTTTTTTTTTCTCTTCATAAGAAATAGGTTTTCTTTTTATTGCATAATTTAATAGAATCTAGAACAATAATGCGATGAAAACTAATAGCTATAATAAAGTAGATAATATAAATTACCCAATATTCATAAGAGAATTTTTTTCTTTTAAGGAAGAGGTTTAATAGAATACTTTGGTTCAAACAAATGATTTTCCGTCATGTGGTTAGTATGAAAATTAATCTAATAGGATTTTGTTTTATCTATTTAATCTAAAAGCATAGTATATGAAGAGAGAATAATTGCCAATGATGATATAATTATTATTTTTAAACATATAATATAGATTGCTCGTATTATTCATTTAGGACTTTTTTAATTAAGATAAAAGATATGAATAAAAGATTTTGTTACTTAGTTAAGGAAATAATAAATATTTTTCTTTTATTTCTTAAACCAAAGGTGAATATTATTAGATTTAGATAAAGCTAAAATTTTGTTTTTCATATTAATTTTTTTTTCAAAGTACTTGACTGGAAATTTTAAACAATTTAGTTAAAGCATTTTTTGTTTCGTTTCTTTACGAAAAATCTGGTGAAATTACCGTGCATTTCAGTAATAAAAAATTTAGCAAAAAGAATAATCCTTGTTTACAAAACATAAATATGCAGTATTTATAATTTTTTTCATTCATATGGAATCGGCTATCTAGGAGTTCTAGTTCTTAAAAGTATAATTTTCCTACAAAACTTTGAGTAAGGAACACAAAACTGTAATTTAAATTTAACCAAATAAATGGTTTCTATGGTGGGCTCTAAGATATCGTAATGAAATTATAAAATTTTGTCACAATTTCCAAATTTTTATCGCATGCTATCAAAACATATTTTATTGTTAAATCTTTCAAAATCATCATCAGAATGGTTCGGTGAAAACTACCGAACTTTTTGGTGCTCCCAATCAGCCAAAAAAATGTTTCCATATTCTGATAGTTTTGATCATACAATTATTTATCAGTGTGCAATAAATAGAACTAGAATGAAACATATTAATTTTATCATAAGTTCCAATCTCTAGTTTTAATTGTACTTGCTTTTAACTGTCCTTCACTCCTAATTTTTCTTCATTATTTTTTCTAAAATTAATGTCTTCTTTTTACAAACGAGTGGGTTGAGGTTGAAGAAGACGCGGCATTATTTTGTAATAAACTATTTTTTCCCTATTTAATGATATTATTTCTTTTCAGTTCATGTTTTTATTTATTACCATGAAGAAATAATTTTTAAGGTGTTGTAAGAAGGCAGTATTAGCAGAATATTTATCCTGAAGATGATGATTAACACTAGTTAAAGAATAATTGGTTGCTCATGTGAAACAGTGCTAGCTAAATATGAATCATCTATGGGAATTCCTATTATTGATTTATCTATAATTGTTTTATTCTTCAGATTGATGAAAATAAACTAATTTAGTGACGAATCAAATTTAATAAGTAATAAAAATCTTTTATTTTTGTAAATATGGAGTTCCATCGAAATAAAAATGTAATCTTCATTTTTTATATGCATATAAATTAGTAAAATAATAAATTTTTAAAATGGCCCAGAGGGTGTGAATACAAGGCCAAGCCCCACAACAGACCTCCGTCTATCAAGAAATCAAAAATGCAAGTGTCGTGCATACCTTTGAATAATTCTCGCCAAACAAAGTTAAGGAATCCATGTATTAGCTATTATTCGTCTTAATTTATAGTAATTTCATTTTCTTAACTTTACACGCATTGAAATGCGTTGGCGGACAACAAAGTGAGAGAAAAAATTACGAATTTTGATAAAAATCAAAACATTTCGAAACTATGTAACCGTTTTTGAATTCCGTGGTGGATCAGGCGATAGAGCTTTCGCCTTTCAATTAGGTGGACCGGGTTCGAAACCCGGAAATGGCTGGTCGAAACGAATTCCGCTCCAGGCTCGTACCGATCACAGTGCTGACGTAAAAATATCCTTAGTGGTAGACTGTAGCCCTTGCCGTCAGGCTAACCGTGGGAGGTTTTCGTTCTTGGTTTTCTTCACCATGTAACGCAAATGCGAGTTATTTCCCTCAAAAGTAATCCAAGAAGGCAAATTTCTCCCAATACTTGATCCAGGAGTTCCCTTCTATTCTGGATTGGGTTCAAATCTACAAGGCAAATCTACTTGATTCCGCAAAACCGACCCAAAATTGGGTCGGTTTTTCATCGACGGTTATAAAATAAAATATCATAAAATGTGTTAGGCAGAGTGAATCTCTAAAAATAAGATTTTATTCTGGACTCAAGTTAAGGTTGTTGCATATTAAAGATTACATATTATATTAATAGTTTATTTTTACACGGAAAATAATTGAATAAGAAAATAATTTAGTTTTTAAATGTTAAGAAATACGTTATGCATATTTCAGCATGAGAATCATTATTAACCTTTTTCTTGTTAGTTTTCTTTTTTAATTGAAATTACTTTCAAATTTTAATTTATTGAAATCAATATTCGAATACCATTCATCCAGTTTAATTCTGCAATGGACATGCATTCAGGTTATATCTATATTCTAGTGTGCGATGCAATCAACAAATGTTATAGTATGCCTCCGTAACATTTAGCGAGCCCCAATATACTCCCATTGGATACCAACTAGTAATCCAGGCATTATACACTCATTAAGTATCTGGTGATAATGGACCCTATCCATAATATTTATTCGGCTCATTTCGGTGTTATATAAGTTAGGGATACGCTATTCTACATTGCAATTCAAACATGTCGGAAATATTATATTTCACTAAAGTTACGGTGCTTCGCAAAATGTTAAGGATTTGCAGATAATAACAGAAATAAAACAGAATTTAAAACGCATGATCTTAATTACTGTATGATCTTAACTGCTTATAGTATTATTAATAAACATAGCAAATCAAACAAATTGGAAATTCACACAAATTAATGAGTTAATTCAATTGGTTATTTGTTTTGTTATTTGTTTTGCACAAACATGCATGCACTGAGAAATAAAGTAAGGTCCAAAGTAACAGGATATACTAAAAGTTACCATGTTTCTGGATACAATGGAACACCAAAAAGCTCGGTAATTATTACCGAATCACTTTGGTAATGATTTTGGTGAAAGTAACAATAAAATATAGTTTTACAATATGTGATAAAATTTGGTATTTTTAATCATGTTGTTATCATGTTGATCTTAATTACTGTATGATCTTAATAGCTTATAGTATTATTAATAAACATAGCAAATCAGACAAATTGGAACTTCACTTAAATTAATGTGTTAATATAAATGGGTTAAGATATTTATCTTGTACAGACTGCATGTTACACACTGAGAAATAAACTATGGTCCGAAGTACCAGGATATACAAAAAGTTACCGTGTTTCTGGCTCCAATGGAGCACCAAAAAGCTCGGTAATTATTACCGAATCACTTTGGTAATGATTTTGGTGAAAGTAACAATAAAATATAGTTTTATAATATGTGATAAAATTTGGTATTTTTAACATGTTATCTTTAAGTATGACATAAAACTTATTTATTCGCTTAAATTTACTTATCAATTTTGTATTTTTGATCAAATGCGCGGTGTTAAGAACCACGATTTTGAAAGCCAGAACAGTTACCATATGAATGAAAAAATTAATAAATGAATGGCTTAAATATCGTATAATTCGATTGTGGAAAAATTAACAGTAAAATATAGTTTTATTATGTGTGATAAAAATTGGCGAGTATGGTAACATTCTGTAAATTTAAAACCATTTAATTGGTTAAATTTACTTCTCAATTTGGAATTCCTTATTAAATGTGTGGTAATAAGAACAATAATTTTGAAAACCAGAACAGCTACCATAAGAAATGAAACATTAACAAATGAATGGTTTTAATACCATAAATTTTGGTTTTATTAACCAGAATCATGTTTTTCTAAAGAAGCATGAACTCCATAAACGTACAATAGAATAACATTAATTTTACAGGCTCTTAATTATTTATAATAATATTAATAAGCATTGGAAATCAAACTTGCCGTAGTCATTGTTTTTCTAAAGTCATCGTTGTTTTGAATGTATACATTTTTTTTAACAAACAAGGTTTCATTGGTAATACTCTAAACAATATAAAACAATTGTATACTAACATTGTTATTTTAACACTCATTCATTAAATCATTTCCATGGTGAGACTGAAATTTTGAGCCCGAAATTTCTTCAATTTCTGGTAAACTAGAGTATTAAAAGTTCCACTGGTGCTTCATGCTTTATGTTAACACAAGTGGAATTTATTATCATTTTAATGCTAAATTGAATTTATATTTAATCAAGATTCCGGATTTAAGACGACTAACTAGAGTTCTTAAATTTTCAACTGAGCTCTACGCCATGTTAAACTTCTACTACAATTAAGAATATTATTACCGAGCTGTATAGTAATGATATTTCTGGTGAATAAAAATTATAGTTTTGCTTAATAAAATTAAAATATACTGTTTTTTAACTAATCATTGGGCAATTTTCCATTCATATGGTAAAGGTTAATCGCAAATTTCGGTTATTAATTTTTTAGTCCTTATTACTACGAAATTAGTAAAGTATACAAAACTGAAAACATTTATAAATTTTTACGTTGCAACGTTTTGTTAATAATCATTGCAAAATGATTGATTACTTGGTTTTAAAAAATATTCATCTATGCATGAAAAAATAATAAACTTGATACAGAATTAAATACAGAATTTGCGATTTAAGAAAAAAATTATGAAAATTAATTTTAATCGTTATATAAAAATTCTATTTCGTTTAATGATAACCTTTTAAGAGGGAAATGTTTTTTTTATATATTGAATTTAATTTTTTATATTTTTAAGTATTATATTATGAATGTAAAGAGTTTCATTTGGTAACATCTAATCCCTCTTTCTTCTAATTCTTTTACTACTTTTAACATTAACTCAATAATGGGATTATAGAATTAAGTTATTGAGAGATATGAACAAATTTTTCTTCAACAATGAAGTAAGTAGTTATTAATGTAGTAAATGAGTAGCAGTAAGTATTTGAAGAAAAATATGAGAGAAAAAATCGCAAAAAAAAAGTGCTTGACAATTTTCAGATAGCAGTGAGTTTTGAAATTAAAAAAAAACAACCTTTAAGCTCGTTAAATTTTAACTTTTTAGTTGTTGCAGTTTCTGCCGTGGGCAGTTAGTATTTTCGAATTAATTGTCAAACTTCTTTCATCCATTATATTTCTTGTACAGTTTTATATAACATGCCTTAATATTAAAATACTAAATCTTACGCCAACAAAATACTGGTTTGTTAGCTCAAGGTCTGGTTTCTTAAAACTAGCGCCTTATCTGGGAGTCAGCGGAGAGTTGACAGAGCTGACGCCAAAAAAATACTTTTTTGTTATCTCAGCGTGAGCAGTCGGTCCAACGCAGACATTATCTCTCATTGCTCATGCGTTAATAACGTAAAGAAATATTTATTTTAAATTTGTATTGATTTTGTTATTGTCGACCAGTGTTTTAGAGAACAAATAATGACTTTGTCTAAGAAAAAACACATTATAGCTGAGCTAAATTAAGAGTGTTATGTTTAATGAAGAAGCTATGTTTAATGTCAAAATCAAAATCTTGGCTGATTTCAATGTGCTGTTGGATGTTGCCCGTCATTGCTTCTGTGATTAACGTCACGCTGTAATCCAACTGCAGTTGAGTTGGACGGCAAATGTAGTTCAAGATGAGCGTTCGATGACGTATACTATCAAACTTACAAATGGATCAATCAGAGGTTAGCGCTGATTTCCAGCTGACAGCGTCCTGTCCTAAGAAACAGGCCTTTAGACTGAGAGCCCATCAAACTGCATTTTCACGCTTCTTGAGTGGCCACACTAGATCCCTTACTTTCAACCGGGGCCAAAAAACTTATCCTGAATGTCATTGGTGCTCGACAGACATGGCCTCCACTGTGCTTATACTGACTCATTTGGGGTTCGGTAAAGATGAGGTCCTGCGAGACTCCAGTCTTTGTTTGGACTTTTTGGAGGTGTTCGGATTCATGGGAGTCCTCTAGCACTGCTAGACGATTCCGAGGTTAGCAACAACAGCAACAGCAGCCAATTGGAATTTCGGAAAAAATAATTATTATGTTTCGCAAGAAAAAGGTGACCGTTTCAGTTTGCCAATACGAAAGAAACAAATGTACATTTCCCCCCGATTGATTCGGATTTCTGACTTTCAAAATATAGGGAGTACCCGAAATTTGAGATGTATGGTCGAAATAGGTTGTTCAGGAGCGCGATCGGACAAAAATCGATCGAGTAGTTCCTAAGAAAGTGAATTTTTAAAATACGATCTCTCATGATCTATTTAACAGATTTCCCTCAAATTTTGTATTTTTTCAAGTAACGTTATGTTCTTTAAAATGATGTAAAAAAATTGCATAGCTTAATTGTTGTAAATTTTAAAAATCAAATACCTTATGAATCAAATTTTTTCGATTAATATGAAATAAAATAATATAAAATGATAAATATTCATTAAAAGTTATATTTGGAATGGAATCAACGTTGGATAACTAAGTTTGATAACTGTGTGCAAGAATATTTCAACTCGCTTAAAAATTTCTCGAGGTATGACGACATAGGCAAAAAGTAAAATCAACATTAAGGGGTCCAAGCTTTGGCCCACTCTCCTGAACTAACTACTGGGACCATATTTTCCAGATTGCAGCTACTTCCTACATCTTGATATCAGAAATCCAAATCCGTTAAATAAAAGGCATGTTTAATAAGAATTAGTACGTCTTTGTGTCTGATTTTATAACTTAAAATATTGTTTTCTCTAATTAATTAGCATATTTGAGGATACTTGTTCGAATCATTAAGAATGAGTCCTAGAACGTGAAGATCTGATCATTCATTAAAGCAAAAGTTGCGAAGGCTATTCCGCATTTTATTTTGCGTGTTATATTTCTGTACTCGACGTCAATACGAGTTTCAATCGTCTCTCTTGAGCTAAAAGAATGGCTTTTCGCCATATCATCACCAAATAGTCATCATCAGAGCTGCAATGGCTCAGGGGATAGAGCAATCGCCTTCGAATGAGGTGAACCGAGCTCGAATCCCAGTGATAACTAGTCTATACGAATTCCGCTTCCGGTTTGCACCGACCACAGTGCTGACAAGAAATATCCTCAGTGACAGACGGATCATGGGTTAGAGTCCCCTTGCCGTCAGGTTAACCGTGGGAAATTACCGTGGTCTTCCTCTCTATGTTCCATCAAAAAATCCTCCACGAGAGAAAATTTCTCCCAATACTTGATCCAGAAGTTCCTTTGTCATCTGTATTGGGTTCAAAATTGCAAGGCTACGTAGTTGGATATTAGTAGTCGTAATACCCGGATGATGTAATAGTCGTAATCCTGGACATTAGTATGTCCCTGGATGCCCCCTTGAGGGGGCGGGGCGGGGCTGGGTTAAGCTAGTTATTAGTAGTCGTAAACTTGAAAATTGGGTCTGCTGTTCAACGATGGTTATAAATATAAATAGAAATAGTCATCTTCACAGTATTATCGTCATTTGAAATTTCGTGGCTGCGTAAGATCTGTTGGAGCTTTCGTCTCCAACAGATCTTACCATCGACGCCACGATGCCGTCATGATCACTTTGCTTACAGCTCGCATCTCTCACTAAGACGACATAAATAAATAAAAAATAAAAAATTGAGAGTATCATTTCTGTAATAAACTTAATACCCAATGAAAATCCCTCTCTCGTCTTTCTAAAGTGATGTACTCTACGAATTTCGATTTCTGTGTGATAAAAAATCTATTCATTTTCGCCTCTTTATTTCCCTTGAAAAAACATAGTTTTTAAAATTTTTATTCTATTTATTTAATTTATATTGTTGCTCTCACTATCTCTCTAATACTTAGAAAAACATTCCTAAAAAATAGTGAAATGTTTGAAATTGAAAAGTACCGGGACATTTTAAGAACACATGACACATCATCTATCATCTGATACATCCCTACGATCTTACATTCTTATTCTTTTTAAGATAAAAAAAAAGAAGTTTAGTTCTAAATCCTCTCACCATGTAAGGTCAAACTCAGATGCAGGTCAGAACGCCTTTCATCCAAATGAATAATTCATTGGCATTGCTAAGGATAACATATTGACACCATCGTAATACGACTCCACAAGGATATGTATTGGATATGAGAATTTTTATCTATTGCCTAAAGATGAGCTTTTCTCTAACTTTTTGACAAGAATAATCTTAACGTCTATGCAAGGATGTTGTCAATTATAATAGTCAGCTTAAAATAGATCTATCAAGCATTTATAGACGAAAGCCCTATTTTTAATTGAGGAAACAAGTGGAACATACAATGTACATGCTTTCTTATAATGCTATAAGCAAACTGTAAGGTTTAATATTGATTGATACATTTAATAAGAGATTTTTATTTCATGTTTTCATAAATGTAATTTTTTAAGACGTCGATTGCATAGGCTTACGAAAGAAGGTGTTAAATTTCTGGATTTTTTTAAAAAGAATCCTTAAACGTTTTTAGAAAACTTTTAAACCTTGTCGAGAATACTTAATTAGATACTTTTCATATACTTTCAATTTGATTTCGATGAGTTTAAACCTTTCTGTTTCTCTCACCCGATAAAATCATGGGGTGAACTTCCGTCTCCTGTTTCGCGAGACCGTGATATTTCCGGGCTGGAGCATTCAAAAGTAATGCACCGAATGGGTTTAAATTTTTCCAACTCTTGTGCCCAGAATTTCTTTATTTCTTATTTTTCACACTAGATGGCTGCACTGAACTATTTTCGATGTAACTGGAGATAGCTAGTTTATTTTAAACTTGCACCAAGTATTTTGAAATTTATAATACAAGAAAAAAAATATTAATATTTATTGATATTATGCGTATGTTTAACAAAATTCTGTTTTCATGTTTAAAACACGTATAATTTAATTTTTCTTGCGTACTGGAAATGGAAAACTAACATTTAATCTCAATAACCCTCAATGTTGGCTTCATCTAAAACATAGTTTCATTTTTTAAAAAACTTCAAGCAGAAAGCAATTCCGAAAAGTAAAATATATATATATATATTTTACTATTAATGGTGGGTGTGATTTAAGTTAAACTATTAAGGGGAAGAACAAAATATTCATGAATGAATAAATACTAAAATTTAGAATATTCTGTTCGATGGATATAAAACATTCAGCTAAAATTACGTGCTAAATATAATAGCGAAAGTATTGCGTTGTGAAAAATTTAGTTTAATTACAAAGAATTTTACTAAAACATTATCCAAAAATGCTGAAAGGAAATGGATTGAAAATTAAAATATAAAACATGAGACAGATAAAAAAAATACAAAGAATAGATAAACCCACCATATGTTTATTCAAAAACCATTTTTTAAAAAAGAGTAAGACAACTGAATGGATGATTAATTCGTGAAACATCTTTTGTTTTAAATGTTCTAGGACATATAATAAATGTACAAAAAATTAACTACGATGCATAAATATTGAGCATGGATTGCTCAAGAAAAATGTATGAATCGTAACAATTGTAGACATATTACGTGCAGTTGTAGACATTTCATGTGCACCCCAAATGCACATCAGTGCATCAGGGCACACCGCTACACCAGAATAGAAAAATAGTGATTTTTCCACAGGGGGAAAAGGAAGACTCCCGGAACTACCATGTTGCCATCAATTTTAGACGAAATCTTCGTGACTAAAGAGTGGGTGTGTCAGTTATAGTAAGGTGGCTTCTGTGGCTGTTGGCTGTTCCTATCAGATCTGTTCAACGCCTTTTTTGCTTATTGTTAAACAAGTATTTCACTTCAAAGCATTTTCTTGTGTTATTTTAAACAAAGTTTAACGTGTAATTACAACTTTTTTATATAATTTACTTGAATGAAAAAATAGACAATTTTATGATAGTTTTCTTGAAAATAATAAGATCGTTAAAGGGTTAAAAAAGATTCCTATACGTTATAATTGCATGCTAATGAGTATTACACAAGCTTATAATTTTTTTTTTCGATACTGGAATTGTTTTTAATTTTGTCAATGTTGAGGTTGTTGATTCAAACAATAAAGACAAATTTTACTAAACCATATCAAGTTTCGGAGCTAAAGCGTAGTTTTTTGAGAAATGTGCTCTTCTTACAGCTTCTTTTGTTTGTTGCAGGCTTTAGCCGCAGTGGCGCAAAGCACTTAGCTGTATAAGACCGCGTATAGAACTCTCACTGTATATGACCGGGGCTCAATTCCTTTAGTGACTGTAAGCTCACCTATCGTCAGATCAACGATCACTATTGTGTGCAATCCTGATGACATCGTCACGATCATGTCATTGTTTTCGAAATTATAGAACTAATACCTCCACCACCTCTTACAAGGGAAACTAGGGAAGTGAGACTCGCCAATTTTGAAATAAACTAGTGGGATGTATGCCTTATGAGGAATAATTTTAGGGGGAAACATTCGTTTCGGCCCATAGAAGGTTCTGTCAGAGATAAAAAATAATTCAATATATAGAAAAATCGGTATTTTATTACTTTAATGCAGACTATTTGTTATTGTAATTGTCTCATACTCCAATTAATTTTGTGGTACATTCACGTACTGTATAATGCATATTTATTGTCAAAATTGATTTCGAAAATTTTATATATCTGTAGTTTTTCAGAAAAACCTGTTAGGTTAATTTAAAAAAAAAATTGACATCAAATTTTTTAAATTTTTTTTACGAAAAACTTTCCAAATTAATTGGAGTATGTAATTGCAAATCAATTAATTAAT
>NC_092208.1:18229340-18287799 GCF_043381705.1 Parasteatoda tepidariorum
ATATATATATATTTTCATTTAGAATAAACTATAGTATATGAAGACATATTTTGTTGTCAAAATTACTTCACCAAATCAGTTTGTATAGTGTGTGATTTTCGATTTCATGCAAAATGAACAAAAAACGAGATAAAAATGAAAATTGTCTTTAGCACAAAACTATCTTGGTAGTTTAACTTTATTTCTATAATCTTTATATTTACAATAAATAAAACTTATGTAAGTCAAGATAGGAAATATTTCGTGAATTAGGTTATATTCAAATTGAAAAATGAGACTAGAAGGAAATAGTCCTTTTTTGTATGTTGCTGATTTGGAAAAAAAATGCACATCTGTTTACATTTATATTTTATTTAAAAACAGGGAAAACATTTCCTTAAAATAATCAGAAGAAATTCTGATTGAAAAGCAAATCCACATCAAAAATGGAGAAGATTAAGTTTTATATATGTTCTAAACTTACATATATATATTTAAACATTTGCAAGCGCCACGTCAGGAAATGGGAACAGATAGATAAAGAGATCAATTTTCACCATAGAGCTTCAATTTTCAGCATAGAGCTTCAATTTTCATCATTGAGCTTCAATTTGACCAAGTTGAAAAAAAGTCGAATATCCAAATTGCTTTATGCAGTGAGTAAAATCTAGTATTTATTTCAACAGAACAATAAAATTTCTTTCGCTAAATAACAATTTAAACAGCATTTTGTTAAGTGAATAATATTTACTCGCATCGGAAAGGCTATTCATAGTTCAAAATTGAAATATTTCTTTTACTACTAGATTGAAATTTGAAAGTGATGACGCAAGTTTTCTGCAATTGTTTACCAAAAATGGTTCATTCTTTCACTGAATTATTTTTCACATAATTCAATATAATAAATATATGATATATAAATATATAATATTTTGAGACTTATGTGTATAATATTTTGTGGCAAAAACTATTTAATAACAGTAGTTTGTACAGGGTTTAAACTTTGCAACCCAGTTTTCTATTGAAGTCAAATTAAATAAAGACACGTACCAGTTAAAGTATTGTTTTGAATACGAAACTAACTTTGCTAGACAATGAAATTTTTATTTGAACATTATTTTATAACAATTAAAACACATGTAAAACATTATATAAAGCATTTAGTGATTTATGACACATTAAAGTTGAAAAATGCGAATAATTCTGTGTAGTGCCTTTGTAGCGTTTTGAAACTAAAAATGCATGTTAGTTTACATTCATATTTTATTTTATGGAAATGCAATTTGTTCATTGCAAAAAAAATATAAAATGTATAAAGAAAATCTTATGGAAAAACAGCAAAATAACACCACAACAAAAATGAACAAAATCAGATTTGCAGAACAAACAGAATCCAAAGTAACAAATTTCTTTTAAACTTTTCAGAAAAGTAGCATCAGGAAAAGTAAACAGGAACAATTGCAGATAGACTCGGTGATCTATTTTAGAGCTCTTGTTTGACCAAATAAAAAAAAAGAAGAAAAGAAAAAAAAAGAAAATTTATCATTTTTTTTTAAATAGAACAATCTTATTTCTTTGGTTTAATAACGATATAAGCAATAATTATTTAAATGAATATAATTTGCTTGCATCTAAAAGACTATTCAGAGTTCAAAAATGAAATAGTTCTTTTGGAAATATTTTAAATCAATAACGTAAAATGGGTTCGAAAATGAAATGGAATGGCTGAAAATGATTCATTCTTGCATTTTTCAATTAATTTAGAGTAAAATATATAATATATAAAAACTACTTTTGCGACAAAAAACTATTTTATAGCCGTACCTTGTACAGGGTGTAAACTTTTGAAACTAATTTTCTATTGCTGTCAAATAAAAGAATAACATATAACAGTTAAAGTAATGATTTTGAACACAAAACTAACATTTGACATTATGACTTTAATTTGAATTTTTACAATAAATAAAACAACAAGTAAAATACTATAGAAATCATTTCCTGATTTATATTATATTAAAGTTGAAATATGTGATCTTTTCTTTTGTGTAGTGTTTTGAAACTGAAAAATGCATGTCAGTTTACATTCATATTTTATTCTAAGACAATGCAAATATTTCTTTTTTAAAAAAAAACGAAACATAAAATGTATAAAAAATTCTGATTGAAAAACAACACCACATCAAAAATGAACAAGATGAAATTTTATATCTGTTCCAAACGAATAAATTTCTTTTAAACTTTCATAAAAGCCGCATCAGAAAATGTAAACAGGAACAATGACAGATAGATACGGCTATCTATTTTAGAGCTTTTGTTTGACCAAGTTAAAAAAACAAGACCGTAAAAAAAGTCCAATGTCCAAATTGCTTTAGGCAGTGAGTAAACAGATTTCAAGAAATACAGTTTCATATATTTGCTTTAGATTTTGAAATCAAATAGGAAATATTCTTCCGATTTATTTTACTTCTTTGTCCGATGCGGATATAAAATTATTTTTTAAGGAAATCTTCCCCCGAGACAGATTGCATTTCATGCGTTGGAATTTTTCTTATTCTTCGGGGTAAAGAAAATATTTCTCAAAAAGACAATTGTTAGAGTGTCTGATTAGAAAGATAGATTAAAGTTATTTTATCAAATAATAGTAACTGTTTTTCTTTTCAATATTTACTGGAAGAATGTTTTTGCAAAACGTTTAATAAATTCCATTCCAAACTAAAAGAATTTTTGGAGACCGTCAATATTGTTAAATAACATAACTTAATAGATTGCTTTTGTTACATACACTTTTATTACATAAACTTTTATTGCATTGTATAATTTTTAATATATCTGGATTTTATGGATTTAATGTTTTTAAATATTTTTAAGTTAAAACTCGTAATAAATTAGTATCTTTATATTCAAATTTAGGTATTAATTGTAATTCAACCACTATTCAAGCTTAGTTATAAAAAAAAATATTTTGTTAAGTCAATCGCTAACCTTTTTATTTTGTTCTAGCTGTTGAATCTGGCATTTCTAAGAGTTCAAAACTATTCAAGTTAAGTTAACAAGGATATTATGATTCAAGTTTAAGGAATTTGTAAACATTTTTGTTCTGTACTGGTTTCAAACTCGGATAACGAAAGATTCATTTCAAAGAAAAGTCAACAAAAAGAGTAATGTTTTCATTTAAGTATTAAAATAATCACCCCCGTTAATTTTAGTAACACTAAAATTTATAAATTTAGAAAGATAAGATAAGCGCGAGAGTCAGTAAAGTTACTTTTATAATACAATGTAAGAATCACTAATTTAGAATGCGTATATACACTAATTCTCAATATAAAATTGGTTTGTAAATTAAACATACACGTAATACAGAGAGAATATTAAGACGAATTCTAACTAGGCTTAACAGAACGGAAGCAAATAGAAATTATACATTACAAAATCATTTAATACAACTCTAAGATAATTGCAAATTAAATTATTTATAGTTATCCTTATTACACAGCTAAAAATATTAATACACACGCAGATTTGCTTTTGCTGATGAGCGCTGAAAGCAAAAACGCTCATCAGCTTATGCTGATCGATTTAACGAATAAATCTTGGTCGATTTAACGAATAAATCTTGGTAGTTAAATCAGCGTGGAGAGAAAATACAAACTATCAGCTCAAACAAACTACGCAAGCAAATTGATGCAAACAAACTACTATCGCTAATTTACCAAAAGTTTCTTAAATTTTTGATATTCAACGTGCGCCAACATTGATGTTTTCGGAAGTATAAACAGTTCTGGTATCAAGTAAAAGTTTGAGAGTTTAGTGTAAGATTATTCAATTTTAACAATTTATTCTTAAATTACATCCCTTAAATCATTTATGAAAGCTTGATTTGGTCTTAACCAGGAATAAAGAGTTCCTTCGAAGAACTTTCTGGGTTGTTCAGCAACATATTCGGAATGCACCAAATTTTTTGTGGTGCATTAAACAATGCTGCATTTAAATTTTTTACGGGATTTAATTCCCTGCTTTTGCTATGCAGGAGTACCTCTATCTAGAAAAATATTCGAAAATGACACCTTGACATTTCATTCAGATTTAAAAAAACTAAAATGGAACTGAGGTTCTGCAATAATTATGCTAGCATTATATTTTGTTGAAACAACATTTTAGAGAATTTAGTGTTATATTTGGCGAGAATAACTTTAAGAAAATCATCGAATTGGAATTATTTAAATTTTAATTTGTTTAAATGATGTTTGAGAATGCATGGCATTATTTTTGGAGAGAAAAATATTTTAAAGTAAACCATCGAAATAAAATTACTTTTTCCTAATTTTTTTTCTGATTTTTTTAATTTTATTTGTTTTTTTTATTCTGTAGAAGTATTAAAAAATTTTTTTGTAAAAATTAAAAATTGAAATGTTCAAATTTTAATAATTTTTTAAATTTATTCTCTCATAATTTATTACTCTTTTTAACATAGCTGTACTTTTAATTCATTGAAATTTGTAAATAAGATCGTGACATTTAAACTAAATTCAAAAGAAACTGCTGAATTCATATTTGGCCCGCATAAGATTTTCATGTAAATGAGCATTTAAATTGGGCCAACTACTTTTCACTTAAGCTGTGTTTCACAAAGTGTTCTACTACATCAAAATCAAGAGCGGTTCCTGTTTCATTTTGAATTTTTTTAAGAACCTAGAATGTACCTTGTTTGGTACAAAGTAGCCTCCTCCTTGTTTGTTATTTAGAAATACATTAAAATATGTTACCTATAAGTATCTGGCAACGTTAAAATCCAGTGATCCAGTTTTGATGAGTGTTGCCTTGGAAACAAAAGAACAAGGTAATATTAGACAACGATGCAAGAGTAAATAAATGGTAATTAGTAAAATATAGAGTAAAATATAGTTTGTTTATGCTCGGCATGGCTTCGCTTCTGTCTTTGTGTTAAGTAAGAAATATATAGTTAAAGATTTGAAATTTTTGTGAAAGAATATAGAATGTGTCGCTTAAGAGAATTGATACTTAACGAGCTTCGCTATCTTGAGCTGGAATGGAAAGAACAGTTGTAAAGGTTAACAAATGTCACGTTTCAACAACCAATCAGGATCGATAAGCACACTACGTCACTTGCAGGTATTCTTTTGACAGATTTGTGAAAATCTTATGAGACAAAAACTGAAAACATGATTTTATATCAGTTCATATACTGTAAAAGCTGTAGTGTAAATATCTCTCTAATTATGATGTTGAACAGTGCGTGAAGAAACACTTTATCCTGGATTAACTTCAAATCGAGCGATCGAAGGGTGTAATTTAAATCTAAACACTTAAAATTGATTAGTCGCACACCAAACCCTCTCGCTTTTACACCATTTACACTATTGCTGGAGGTATCGAAAATTCAAGGAATGCAAACTAAAATATCGGTAGTAGTTTGTTTATAATCTGGAATGAGTTGGTGAGGATTTGTTTTTGCTTTTAAAGCTGACATTCATCAACGGAAACAAAAATTCGTAGTTAAATGTACAAGTATGTTTTTAGTTATATTTTAATTTCTTTATCTCTGAGACCTGCAGTAAATGATTTTATATTGTAGGATTTCTATAAGTTTCCGTTCTGTTAAGACTAAAACGGATTTGTCAAAATTTTTTCTCTGTGCTGCGAGTATGTTTTATTTACAAAATATATTTATTCCAAAAAGAAATGTATCTATACATTCTAAATTAAAAATTCTTACTTTTTGTCGTATTGTAAGATTAACTTATTGCTTCCCTTGTGCATCTTATTTTATTGCAATCATGAATTTTAGCGTTATTGAAAAATAAAAATAATCAGCAAGTCAACTACTTTACACCAAGTAATGTAAAAAAGTATTGGTGTAGATAGTGAAACATTAGATCCAGGAATTGAGTATGGCTACACTACTTCGGTGTAAAGTAGTTGCCACCTTTATCAAATCAATCCGTCAAGACTGGAGTTATATGAAAATAAGCGATAACGATCCATTTTTAATCAGTCAGAAAATGAGGATTGTTACTGTTATTACTTGTTCTTATATAGTCTATGACGAGTTTGTCAATTAAAGACAATAAGCTAGCCCTAGTTGCTTAGGGGATAGAGTGTTCGCCTTTCAATGGGGTGAACCGGGTTCGAATTCCAGCAATGGCTGTTCGATGCGAAATCCGCAGCCGGCTCCTACCGACCACAGTGCTGACGTAAAATATCATCAGTGGTAGATGGATCATAAGTTAGAGTCCTCATTCTGTCAGATTAACTGTTGGTGGTTTTTTGGTTTTCCTCTACACGTAACGCGAATGCGGAATAGTTGCTTCAAAAAAATTTCCACGAAACCCCTTTTCCCCCAATACTTGATCCAGGAGTTCCCTTGTCTTCTGGATTAGGTTCGAAATTTTTATAAAATAGGTTCAGCGATGATTAAGATGAATTGAAATTAAAACAGAATGCGTTATTTTTCTGAAGAAAAATAACTTTAAAAAAAACCGTCATAAAAAGAATTACGTTTTTATTAATTACTTCTTCTTATTTACATTTTTATAATTTGCTTTGCTCTTTAGTATTCCATTATAAAATATTGAAAAGTTCAAATTTTAGAATTTTTTTTGGAGACAATTGTCTCCTTTTTTTCAGTTTTTCAATCTTACCTTTATTTCACTAGGATTCTAAAATGAGACCTTGACGTTGAATCAAATTCAAAAGACAGAACTGTTTTTAAACTAAAGTTCAGCAATGATTACGCATGCATTTTGGAGAACTGAAATTGAAATAGAATGCGTAACGTTATCTTTGGTGTGAAAAATAACTCGGAGAAGGACTTAGAAAAGGAATTACGTTTTCTCTAAATATTTCTGTTTGTTTGTTCTTTTATATTTTGCATACGCCTCCCGGAAAAGGAATCTATTCTGTTTCCGAAACAATCCAATAAAAGACATGTTTATAAAGGTGTCTCTGCCTTAAGGCTGTTGTGAAAACAGAAACTATTAACGCCCTGGGCAACTGGATGCTGTGTTCGGTCCCAAGGGATTCACTAGCTCATGTATAACGAAATTAAGATTTGTCAAGGCGAGAAGAGAGGAACTGACAATGTGAAATTGGATTCATATGTATATATTTTACGTTGACTAAATCTAACTTCGATTCTAAATAAATTTGTGTTTAACAATAGATGCATCAGCAAAATATTAGAATAATGCTAATGACGAAATCGAAGGAAAGATGTGCTTTATGGTAATTACAGATATTCCTTAAAATGTACATAGTACGCTTTATTTGGATATGCATATTATTAAAAGATTAATTACTTAAGGAATTATTATCAAAACTACTGTAATTAAACAAAAATGGGGACAACTACTTTATTCCAAGTAATGTAAACACAATACTTTAGCATCTAAGCAATATGGGTATACATTACTTTATTAGCATGCTTTTTTTACGCACAATGCGGAAAATAAATACTCGAACAACTTAATAATATTTAATCTAATTAACATATTTTCATATATTTTGATCGTATGATCAGATTAATATGCAGTATGAATGGCTTAAGAGATTTTTCTTCAGATTTATAGTTGCAGAAATAGATAAGTCAAACTAAGATTTTCTATTATTTGCTGCTACTTATTAAGATTATAGGAGAGGAGCAATTTGAAAAAAAAATAGGCCTGATCACAATAATGTAGAAAAGAGAATGGTTTTAATTTTGGAATCTTTTAATATTAATTTATCATTTGAGTTCTGCTGTGCAGTGCGCAGAATATAATACTGATTACGGAGAATATTATACGGATTACATCCGGTATTACTTCTGATGATCGGGTCTTCACATATAAGGACTCATTCTTAAAGGTTTGTGGGGGTAATTTCAAATATGCTAATTAGTTAATGCAGATGATATTTTAAGCTACGAAATCAGACACAAAAATGGCACCTTTCTTTGAACTAATATATTTTTTTCCAACGGATTCCGATTTTTGAATCCCAATATTTAAGGGCTAGCCGCAATCAGGTATATAGGATTTCAATTGTTTGGTCAGAAAAACAGTCTAAAGTTTTGACCCATAAAAGTTACTTTTACTATTTTCGCATTTCAACATATCTCTAAAGCTTTTTAAGTGAGTTTTAAAATTTTCGCAGACAAATTTAAAATTCGTTTATCCGGAGATAATTTCATGCAAAATATAACTTGCAAAATGTTGGCGAAAAAAAAAAGAACAGAAGAAAATCGTGTAGAAAGAAAGACATCTGGAAGAAAGGAAGAAGAAACTGAAGGGGGGAAAGGAAGGAGGAAAGAAAGGAGAAAAGAAAAACAATCGAGTAGATAGTTTAAAGCGCGTCATCAAAACATGTTGTTAATCTAAAAGCAAAGCCTGTCTAAGAACGAAAGAGGAGAAGAGGAGAAGTAATAATAATAAAAAGAGAAAAACAATGAAAAAAGAAAGGGAGAAATGGAAAAAAAGAAGAAAGAAAAACAGCTAGGATGAATAAAGAGAAAAAGAGAGAAGAAGAAAGAAAAAAAAAGGAAGAAAAGAAAGGAAAAAAGAAAGGAAAAGACCGAAGAAGAAAATAAAAGTGTGATTTTAAAAGAAAAGGAGAGTAAAAAGGAAGAAAAGGAGAAGGAAACAATCAACTGTATTAAAAACAAAATAAAAAAGGAATAGATTAAATGATACGGGTTTAAAATTATGACTGCACAATGGCTAAACTTGGAGACCGAGCATAATTTCGTCCATCATGCGCGTATTAAATATAATCCATGCAAATAAAAAGAATTCTGTTTGAAAATATCATTGTCTAAATAGAATCGATGAATACAGAAAGTTCTACTGACAGCTTTTTGAGAAAGCTTTTCCAACAGTGAGACAATTCATAAAAAATGCGTTAAAGATTCAGTCCTTCTACCATAAACACAGTATTTTCAGAATTACTCTACTGATTGGAAAAAAAAATGTTTTCATCATAAATTTCTTGAAAACTAAGTACCCTCAAAAAAATAATAGATCGAATTCCGGTAATAAGTACCGCTGCTCAGGGTGTAGGTACTTTTTACTGAAAAATTCATCTTTACCGGAACATGTTACGGAGCAAAAAATCTGGTCCACTGTAAATTTTACAGAAATAATTACGGCAATATCTATGAATTACTCGAATTAAATAAATATTACTGTAAAAATTACGGCATAATATTTTACGGTAAA
Source organism: Parasteatoda tepidariorum (assembly GCF_043381705.1). Lineage (NCBI taxonomy): Eukaryota > Metazoa > Arthropoda > Arachnida > Araneae > Theridiidae > Parasteatoda > Parasteatoda tepidariorum. Next base: position 18,238,535 of record NC_092208.1, read on the forward strand.
AATGGATTCCAAAGCTTCCAAAGTGTTGGTACTTTATACCGTAATTTGAACCGGAATTTTTCGCAGTGAAGCAGGACTGAAGCCCTATTTACATACAGAGATTCGATTATAGTATTAACAAAAATCGGGGTACTTTGTTCATTGATTTTTCGAGGATAGTAAATTCAATTATCTTATTCGTAATTTTCAGTAAAAATTGGCATATTTTGTTATTAGAATAATTACATCAAAAGTGGAATGAAAAACTGAATTATAAAAAAATTTAAAATCGGAAAAATATATGCACAAAAGAAAATCAGTATTAAATTACTTAATCCCGATAACAGGCCTTATTTGAGCTGCGAAAGAACTCTATATTTCTTAGTATTTAGATAAAAATATTTAAAGATGAATAATTTTTTTCCAACTCTCTGATTTTTTGGTGGCTTTTCTTTGGTAGCAGAAAAAAGCTGAAGAAGAACATATTTTAACGTACTTAAGAAATTAAAAATGAACATAAGCACGAAGCTCACTCCATTCTTTTATAAGTTGAGTTTTAAAAGAAAAATGCTCATTATTAATTGAAGAATTCCTAATTTATTAAAGATAAGTGTAATTTTAAAATTAGTGAAAATGCTTTAATATTGAATTAAATCTCCTTTAGTTACTAAATACACTGGTGCGTAAAAAATAAAGGTTAAGTGGAAAAACTAGCATATCAGTTACAACGGAGGGAAATGTCACCGAGAAGACCAATCACGCTAAGGAAAAGTAAACATTTGCATACATGCACTATGACGTCTTGGGGGGCGTGCCGCAAGGAAATAAGGCGAGCTGGCTGTGGAAGCTCAATATTTATGTGAATGGTATTGCCCGGTATACATCAGTTTAAACGACGTGAATTTATTGTCAACGTGAGGTATGGTCAACAGACAACACAGAAGACGACATCTTTACGGGAGGTCGAATTATTGGGAAGTTGGAAGACCAGTGGGAAATGCGACCAGTGTGGCTGCGGAGTTCGGGATCATCCACAGTATCATTTTACGAGTTTGCAACCATTTCAGAGGACAGGAACAGCTCTCTGGAGGTTAAGTAGAGGTCGTCCTCACACAACCACGACAGCGGAAGACCGATATATAGTCCTACAGAGTAAAAGGAACAGACAGCTGACACCAGGAATAATCGCTTTTCACACACAGCAAAGCACTGAAGCCCGATATCATCTTTGAATGTTGCCAGAATATTGAACAAGGGTGGCTTATTTGCACGGTGTGTTTGGTGTGTTCTATTAACGATAGTTCACCGGAGACGCCATTTAATGCGGTGCCAAAAACACAACTGCATAGATGCGCAATGTGGTCAACTTTACCGATGAGAGTAGATAGAGTCTGACCAGTAATTCTGGACGCATGTACGTCTGGAAGGAGCAATGAACACGTAATAGCCCCTGTAACATCATCGAAAGAGACCGATTTGGAGAGAATGGAATTCTTGTATGGGGCGGTATAATGCTTGGTATCGGTACATCTTCCAAGGAGTTTCAGTCACTGGTGCCAGCTATTGTATTGATGTTCTCTTTCCTCTTGTGCGTCTCTTTAGAGGTGATGCGGGTTCTGAGTTCATCTTCACAGATGATAATTCTACATCGTGCAGTGGCTGTCGCAGAATTGTTGTAGAGGGAAGATAGTACACGCATAAAATGAGTGGTGAGGTCCCCAGAATCCGTTTGATCACGTGTGGGACACTCTAGTGAGACACTTGGCACCACGGCTCCTGTTGCCAGCAATTCCTCAGCTGTGATTATCACTACAACAGGGATGGGCAAAAATTCCTCAACAGCTTTCTAGCAACCTGGCTCTCAACATGTCAATCCTGCATAACAGTCAGAGGTGATCATGTCCCATACTGAAGGTTGGAATTTCCTTGCCAATTCTGTATAACATTGATATTTTGGTCATTTTTACAATTGTGTTTTAAGCTCATATTTCAATATTGTTCCTGGGGATTAAATTTTTTGCAAGTTATTTTACTTTTCAATATTCTTGCATTTTGGGAATCCAATAGTTTGGTTTTTATCAATTTTCAACAATGCTGTTCAAATTTACATTCGAAGAACCACTCTACCCTGAATTTTTGAGCACCAATGTTTACCAGCATTATTTTAGATGTAATTTAAATGTCTTATATTTATAATTAATTACGTTAAACTTAAATATTTTGTTCAAATGAAATAACGATGAACTAAAAAGGGATTTATTAACAAGAAATATTAACAAAACAGGTAAGTAACCAGGAAATAAATAATATTACAAATTTTAAATTTTTCGAGTATGAAACTTAAGATTTTAATATTTTAAAAACAATTTTAATACTTTTAGAATTAAAAGTGCAAACTTATTCTGATACAATTTAATTAAGTAATAGATGGTTTAAAATCTCAATCTTTCATAACAAATAATGTAGGCAAGAGCAACAAAACAGCAGTTTAAGTTTTAAAAAAAACTAAGCCCTGTTACATAAAAAGCAGTTTGTTAAGTTTAAAAAATGGAAGCATATCTAAAAGAATAATTTAAATGCTTCTTTATATAAAATAGTGATTATGCGTTAAAGAAGGAAGAGAAAATTAATCTAAACATTAATTATGGAATGTATAAAGTAAACTGTAGGTTGCTTAATAACCAATTTGTTAACATTTAATTAGAATTTTATGTATTGCAAATTATTTTAACAAAAAATGTGAGGAAATTTTCTTACATAATAGAGAAGACGACAACAATTTTATAATAATTAAATGGATTTGCGTGAACAATAGCGGAAAAAGTTTTCAACGGAGTAAAAATAATTTCAATATTCATTCATGTGGAAAGTTGGGCTTCTTTTCTTAAAGAGTAAAAAAAAAAAATCTTTTATATAAATGTTAAATAAAATGATTGTTCAGTATCAGCCCTTTTTCTAGGGGGAAAAACATTTATTAAAGGAAAATTTTAAGCAGTTTTCTTTTCACCATTATTAAACATTTTCATCAAGCAGAAAATAAGAAAAAAAATGCAAAAATTTCATAAAGATCTTAATCAATATTCGTTTTGTTATAGGTAATTTAATTCTTTGAGAAATAAATTGATTTCTTTTATGGTAATTTTCTGTGCGTCATTTAAAAAGATTTTAGAGATACTGGGTGATTAAAAGTGATTTTCAGGACAATTTTTAAGAGCTTCTGAATACATTATGACCTCCAATAATTTAATAAACTCAGAAAATGAATAATTATTCATTTTAATTGTTTTAGTTGCAATTATCTTAGCTGTTAACTAATTTTTTTTTATAAATTACTTTTTATTTTATAAAAACATATTTTTCGTAATTTATTTTTACACGTAATAAATTTGTCGAGTCTTTTCTCATTGATTAAACAAGTCTTTGCAGGTTAAAATGTAGATTTTGTAGTTTCAGAGGTTTGAAATTAATTATTTCTTTTTGAATGTGTTATGTTTGAAATGCTTAAAATAAGGTTATCTATCTCTCTTTCTATCTATCTATCTATCTATCTATCTATCTATCCGTGTGCCTGCCTGCATTTTAAGAATAGAATAGAAAATGATACATCTGTTTAAGTACAACTTTTCAGTCAAGTATACTGTTAGTATTTACAATAAATGGAAATTGTTTGTACATACTTTTGATTATATTCCTTACAGTATCCTATATCGAGAAACATATTTCATTACTTTGCCTCGTATCAAAAAGTATGAAAAAAAAAATCTGCATTTATTTACATGGTACGCAGGATTTATCTTTACATCAGGATTTCTATTTATCATTTAATATGATAAAATATTCTTAGTAATGCAACAAAATACTCTCGAAACCCCTAAATAATTTTTAATTTGAATAGAAGGGAACATAATCTGTATCTAGCATATATATATATAGGGGAGTGTCGGGCACCCCCACCCACTGTCAATTTAATATGTATAGAATATTTTTTCAAGTCAATGGGCCATCGGACATTAATTGTTGTATTAAAAAAAGATTATTTTCGAAGTTTCAAGTATTTATGCAGCTGGTAACATGGTAAACAATAGTTTTGAAAACATGTTGAATACAGTATTTAAGAAATTAAGAAAAATTGGTTGAATGTTTCGATTAAACTTCATTTTAAAACTAAAAAAATAATTTTTCTATACATACAGCATTAAAATATGTAGTCTTAAGTTTAATTTGCTCAAAGAAGGAAGCTTATATGAGAAAAATTGTTCGAGTATTTGCAAATTTACAAAAATATTGGATTTCGGGTAGTCCCGCTCACATGAATGTCGGGTATCACCGCACAATTTTATTTCGTCGATAATTGTTCGGTTGCAAAGATAATTATTTTATTGCCTCAAATTTGAATGTTATATGCATTTTTAACAACAAATATTGTTGTTATTAAATGAGAGAATTCACTAAAGTATATAAATATGTAATAAATAAAGTAATTTTGTGATAAAAATGATAAATGAGGTTTATCTAAAGTCAATACATTAGTCATTTTCATTTACGCCTGAAAAAACAGTCAAAATACATAATACATAACTGGGCGGGGCTACCCGACACATTTTGAAAAGAGCTGAAAAACATGTTTTTTTAAATTTCTATTTTTTTTAAAGTTAAACTATTTTTTTTTTTGGTTTATTCTACTTGTATTATTTAATTAGATGATAAAACAATAGAAACATACAAAAATATTNTATATATATATATATTCCTTACAGTCCTATAATCTTGTTTTTCTCTTTTGAACTTTTGAATACTGCTTCCCTTGTTACTGACATTAGTTTCAACTTCATTTGCCACAACGCGTGAAAGTGCATTTTTTGCAGTGATTATTTTTTTCTTTTTAATCTTAATTTTTCTATTTTTCATTAACAACTTTGCGTTTTTTTTTTATTATTTTGAATCAATTTTGCTTCTTTACATTCTCGTCTGACAAGTCTTAAAAACGGGAGCTTATTTTTGAAACGCTTGAAATGTGTCGTCTGTTATGTCATATTTGTTTATTTCTGAAAGGAAGGAAGTTTTCAATCAGGTAATATCTTACCGCTGCAGATTCTTGGGGTAATTTTAGTGTAGAATCAAAAGATCATTTTAGGCAAAGAAAATTTCTTGTAAATATTTATCAATTTTTATTGTTTTATTTAATAATTGTCAAAAAACTTTGAATTGTAAAGCATACAATTTTTTGCATAATTTTAAAGAATGTATTTTTTCATTTCAAAATATAAAATGTAAGAAAAATAGGCCGAATATTTCTCGAGAAATCAAATTTTAAAAAAGTCGCATTTCAATAATAATAATAGAACAAATAATACTAATAGGATTAATAATAATAGAATTAATAATAACATTGATGTTAATAATAAAGGGGTTTCTCATATCTGAGCCCGGTGGCTGAGTGGTAGCACTTCGTGCTCCCGTGCCACAGGTTCCTAGGTTCGATCCTCGGGCCTGCAAGGTTTACTCAGCCTTTCATCCCTTCAGTGGGTCGATAAATGAGTACCAATCATGCTTGGGCTCTAAACACCGGGGGTTTCGCGTTCGGCTGACCACCTAACCAGATTATCTGCATCTGTACCCCAGAACCCAAGGTCACGAAAACTGAGATGGGCACAGCAGTCCTTGCCCCTCTATGGGTTGTCGCGCCACTGAGTTTTGTCTTTCTCTTATCTATAAAAAATTAATACTTTTAAATTATAATTTTTCTCTATTTTCTACTATAAATTTCAAAATGAATTATACACTTCCAAGTTTTAAAGATATTTTAAAAATTTGAGCCCCAATGATGCTTCAGTTGATTTTGAGGCATTAAATTATATGTTTTAAAGTTACTCAACCCAAGGTGGTAAGATTGCAACACCGGAACAGTTTTCTTTAAGAGTTTAAACAGATTTGAATAAAAACTCTCAAAAATTTTTTCCAAAGTAATCTTCATTTAACGGTGAGCATATTGTAATATACTACGTAAAATATACATATTTTAAAAACATTTTACCACATGTTTATGTCTTATGCCAGTTCTGTACTGCCTCGTTTTTGAATAATTTAAGAAAAGGTAGCTGGCTGATATATATATTTCATTAATATCGGACAGTTTCCAAGTTATAAATATGTATTTTATTCCAAAAATGTATTCGGAAATTTAATTGGACCACAACATTCGACTAGAACTATATAAGAAAGCAAAAGGTTTTTTGAAATACGTACATTTTACGTAGCATATTATATGTATTTTACGTAATATAATCTTGTATTGTATATTTACGTATTGTATATTCATTGTTTTGCTATGTAAATCTCAGCGAATTGACCAACACACAATAAAAATGTATGCGCAAACAATATAAGCCAGCTAACATATATTGCGATGTTATATGCACAAGCGAATAAAGATTAATTCAAAGAAATCAAAAGAAGATTCTACTAGTTTCATGTCAGTTTCGCCGCAGTGCAATCAATGAATAAAGATGTTTGCTTTTTCTCCTTCTTCCATGTTGATTCTGTAAGGTTTGTCTCCGTGTGTTCTTATTATCCTTTATTTTGCTTCGTGTAATGTTACACAGAGCTATTCTTTCCCGAAGAAAGGAAGATTCATTCTTTGCAGAATTGTTTTTTGTTCTCCATCCGGTTCCAATGAGGGGAACCGCAAAGCAGAAAAGGAACCCGCATGTTCCATGAATTACAGAAAATACGTTGTTGTTTTTCCAAAAATAAATATTTTAGAAAATCTATTTGGTGTAGTAGTGGCGACACTGGGATAAGATGGATACCATGATCTAATCTGAGGTATAAGTTTCTTATTGAATGTTTATACCACTATTTAAATTATTATTTGTTACATTTTGTTTTACGTTTTAGTAAGTAAGTTAAGTTCTTGATTTTTCAGTACGCTTTCGTGTCTGCTTTCGTAAGTAAAAATATTGTCTGTGCTAATTAATCAGTATACTTGAGATCAACCCTTCTAATCATCAAGTACCGCATCTAGAACAGTAGTGAAGATCCGGTTATTAGATCAATAGTTATTTAGGATGCACCTTTTATTATTTTGTGCTCTTTACTTTGAAACTATGATTTACATACTATCTATGGTGTTTATATTTTATGCGTATAATAAAAGCTTTTCGTTGTGTTCCCCACATGAAAACATATTTTACCACTATTTGTTAGCAAAATATCAAGAGTACATTTTTGATAATACCAAAGAGCTACCAACAACAAAATGACAGAATGAATATTTTAATAATTCATATACAGTTTACCTGTATACATAATCATCAAATCAAGTTCTGAGAGCAAGAGAAAATCAAGTTCTAAGGGGATTTCTCGGAGGAGGGACAATTAGATATTATATTGTAACATAAAACTTTTTATAAATACGTGCCATTTTTAATGTATTCGCGTTTTTTACTAATATATTTCGGGAAGAGATACACATTTATAAAATATTTTTTTCATGAGTACATTATAAAAAAATCTAGATCGAATTATGGTAAAAATCGGACATTCCCTGTAAAATCCATTCCCTGTAAAATCCATTTTTTGTTTTTCCGGTTAATTATTACCATATGGAAGAGAAAATTAAAAAATGAATGGTTTTATTAACGTATATTTAGGCTTTATTTACCAGAATAATGTTATCTTTAATCAGAAATGTAATTACCATACAGTAATGTAGTTTTAGCAGATTTTTTTCCCTGTGCAAAATTTTCATTATTGCTTTTGATTATCTGATTAATAATGAATGATTTATTTAATTTATCATTATTTATTAATTATATGACTCGCTCGCACAAAAAACTATATCACTTTTTGTTTACCTATTTATGTAAAAATATATTATCCGAAAATTAAAAAATATAGTAATAAATAAACAAAACTGCGTCATATATTGGCCCTAATTTACATTTCATATAATTACCCTACGTTTCACAATATGAAATTTTCTTAAATTAAATGTACTTTATGTTCTTCTAACTTAAACACTTGCAGAATTTTGTGGGACAGCACTTAGTCACAAATGTTTTCATACGATAAATGTTAGAATATACGTTTTCTATGTTTTCTATTTGAATGTATTCTATATGTATATGTATTTCTATATGTATTCTATGTTTGTAAATGTTTTCTATTTGAAAAATAATTGTTTCAGTAGGAAAAAAATGTATAGTTTTTTATTTTTTGTTTTTATATTTTGAATAAATTTCTGGTTAATATTTGTAGTCTGAGGATTAAAATATATTTTAAAATGAAAACATACTTTGTAACACAACACTATGAATTTCGGAAGTTTTATTAACTTGTGTCTCACTAGTTTTATTGTCCTGTATTGTTTTATAATGTAAACATTTAGTTTTAAGAGATATGAATAAAGTTCTAAAACTAAACTCAGTGGCGCGATAACCCATAGAGGGCCAAGGTCTACTGTGCCCATCTTTGTTTTCCTGGCCTTGGCTCTGGGGTGCAGGAGCAGATGTTCCGGTTAGGTGGTCAGCCGAACACGAAACCCCCAGTGTTCAGTTCCCAAGCATGCTTAGTACTCATTTATCGACCCACTGCAGGGATGAAAGGCTGAGTCAACCTTACCCGGCCCGAGGATCGAACCCAGGACTGTGGCCTCTGTGGCTACCACTCAGCCACCGGGTGTCATGAATAAAGTTCAAGATTGGTCAATACTAGTTTAGTCTAGAGTTAATTAAAAAGAACTTATAACTAAGACTATGTTATTTATTGAGTAGGGTTTTCTTTAAAAATAAACATGGAAAAAGTTTATAAAAACTCTATTTGATTACTATATGCAATTTTAACCAGCGCCACATACATTCCGCCTAATTAGTTTAAAAACGAAAAACATAGTAATAGTTAATATTTGGTTTTCTCTGACACTCTTCTTTCAATATCAAAATTTATATATTTTTTTGAAATTTTATGCTTTACTTAGATTATCTTTTTCTTTTTCCTGCTTAATTAGTTTTTTTTAAATAATAATTTGTAATAAGCTTTGATCACTAATCTAAAAAGATATGAAACGACTAATATTTTATGACAAGGTTTTTTTTTTACCCTGGATTTCTATGAAAAGCTCAGTTTTTTAAATATTTTTATAAGAAAGTATAAGGTATTTTAAAATTTATAAATTTATTTTCATGGAAGCAAAATGTTAGCTTTTAGGAAAAAGTATAATTAAAAAGCAACCAAAAGTGTAAGTTTATATTTTCTTAAGATTTTTTACTTGGTATCAACCAGATTAGGAATGTTTGTTAAATTTTTCCATGCTTGATAACAGCAGTAGTGGGAAAAGAAATAAAGTGAAAAATAATCTTATATATTTCTCAAAAAAAATAATTGGCTGACTTTCACACTTTCTTAAATACTGTATTTGATGTTTGAAAAATTTAATTAGCGAAACAAAAAAAGAAAATTACTGTCTGAACTTTTCTTGAGTTTAAGTTACCAATACCACTCATTGCCAGAATATCTGAAATTATGATTTTAATTTTATTAAACTTGAATTGTTGAACTATGAATAGGAATTTGAAATATGAAGCGAGTCGAGCTGGCTCAGGAGATAGAGCTCCCGTCTCATAATGAGGTGACCCTGGCTCATATCCCAACGATGGTTGGTCGATGCTCCATGTTCAGTGATACAATGGTTAAAACTCAGTGATACGATGGTTATAACCAACGATGGTTAAAACTGCTCCATGCTCGCACCAGAGGCTCTTCTGACATAAAATATCCTCAGTGATAGAGGAATCATGGATTAGAATCCCCTTGTTGCCAGGATAATCAGGGACAGTTTTCCTTGTCATATTAAGCAAATGCCGGATATTTTTTATCAGCAATTCTTATGCAAAGTCAAATTTTTTCTAATGAAAAATTTTAAGATACAGAGTTGAGCATGGATAGCCGTATGAAATTCTAGGCTATAGATTTCAGCATGGAAAGTCGTATGTTCAAAATTCCAGGCAACAGAGTTGAGCATGGATAGCCGTATGTTTAAAATTCTAGGCTATAGAGTTGAGCATGGATAGTCGTATGTTCAAAATTCCAGGCTACAGAGTTGAGCATGAATAGCCGTATGTTCAAAAATGGGTTAGCTGTTAAAGGCCGGCTACATTTAAAATATATATCAAAGGAGATGGTTTTGTTTGAAAAGCCAAAGGGGAAAGTGTTGGTTATTATGGGTGTGTGAAATTGTTTACTTAGGTTCATTAAATGCAGAAAATATGTACAGAATATATACTCTCTGCTTGTCAACAATTTAAAGAATTTTTTTAAATCGAAATAAGGGATGGAAATCCCATTAAGCATGGTACTGAAGAGGATGCCAAAGCCAATCTCTAAATCCTTAATTTGTCTTCAGAATTTACCTTGGAATTCGATGTTACACAGGTATTGACAATTGTGTCAAAGTCTTAATTTTAATATAAAGAGTAATGAAATGATGAAGGAATAATGAAAGAGGTGTAAATATTTAAACATCAATCGAGAGACAATAGAAGAGGGTAGTTTGCACATAATATTATGACATATGAAGCATTTAAATATATTTTGTTATTTTATGTACGATTTATTGTGCTAATTTATTGTGCTTCTCACTTTTTATACTTAAATATTCAATATACTATTGAGTATTAAAAATAAATATTAATGTTCTATAAGTTAAGTAATTTAGTTGTTGCGCTGTCTTAGAATAAATTATGTATTTTGAAACTGGATAATTAATAGGGGAATAAGATGATAATACTTAAAAGGTTAATATTTCTCTTAATTTCAAAGAAATTTAAATTCAAATAGCATCAAATAATCACAGACAGTACATATTTATCTTTCATTATTCAATGTAAGAACATTTAATTAAATATTTAACAGTTTAATAAATCAATAAATTAAATCTTCGGCAAATTAAACTTTTCTCAGTTCTAATGAGTCGTTCATTAATTTGTTCATTATTCATAAGACTTATCAATGGAATTAATAATTTAATGAATTTTTTTTATTCTTAAAATTAATTTATAATAATTATATAAATATAGTTAAAGAATGTATGACTTGCATTCGAAGTACTAAGAAGTACTAAGTACTATACAACTAAAAATAAGTGTGAATTACTTCAATTGAATTCATGCATCTTTTATGATAATTTAAATTAGAGTTTTCTCAATATTATTCCATTTCAATAAATTTGTAAAACTTTTTAAACTTTATATGCATAAAAGTAAAATTGCGCATTAATAAATTGATTGATTTCTCGAAAGGTAATTGCCTAGACGTTAGTTTCCATATTTATATGAAAAAAAGGATACAATAATGTTGTTGTTTGGTATTAGACTAGAAGTATCATTTTCTTTTAATTTTGATTTCAATTTATTTTTTATTTCGTCAAGTCTTTTTAACATTAAGAGAATCCACATCAAAATTTCTGGGTATAAATTAAATTTGCTTGGTTGTTAAATTTTTGGTAAACAAGTAATATTGCTAAATTGCTTTTTTCTTCAAAAAAATAACATGAAAGATTATAGAAAGCTAAACATACTGAAAATTACTGAACTGGTTACTGAAGCAATACTGAAAATTAGAAAAAAAATATTACAATTAGTGCTTTCAATAAGAAGAATTGCTTTTGTCAAATAAATAATGATTTGCATAACTTTTGCTTACTTTACTGGCTTTTAAAAATCAATTATAGAAATGAAACTATGTAAATCAAAATTAGATTCATTTACATTTTTTTAATCTAAAAGGTTTCTTCCTATTTTTATCTTTCCAGATTTTAAATGTGAAAGTTTTTTAATTATTTAATAAAATTATTTTTAGTTTACGATTCTATTCAATTTCAAAGGTTACTTTTGAATTGGAATAAACAATAAGTCTACAAAGATGATAGACCTTTAGTCTTGTTTGCCATAACCTCTTTAATGATTTTCAACTAAATGAACAATTTTAACAACACTTATTTTGCTTTATTTGATAAATATTTTAATATCAAATTTTGACAAAAGCATTTTAAAATAATTTAACCTTTTTCAAAACAGAAATTAATTTTAATTTTCTTCAGATATGAATATAGGGTAAACTAACCAGTGAAGGAACACTTAAGCTTCGCTTGCCTTTTAAAAAATCATATTTATTTCAAAATTCGTAATTTTAGTTAAATGACAGTGTCAACATATTTGTTACTAATTGCAAATTATGTAAAAAAATTGTAGAGAACTTACATAATATTGTTTTAAAGTTTTGGAGGTTCAAATAACAAGTAGTAAGAAGACCATGTGAAGGAACAGCTTTTATCAGTGAATGAACACCCAGTAAAGGAACACTTAATTTTGGTTATTTTTTAATGCTCTTTATGAATTTATAAGACATGCAAATATTTAAAAACAAGCCTATTCTTGAAATTATAACATATAAATACTTGGAAAATGTTAACTTTTTTTCTGTAATCATCAATTGAAAATTAAAGTGTCAACACATTAACACATACTGTTCATTCACTGGGAAATCTAGGCCCAGTAAAGGAACTTGCCTGTTCCCTCACTGGATAGAAGTTGTTTTTCGTATTTTTAACATACTTTTGATGCGAAACATCACTAAAGGTACAAGAAAATTAAAGTTTATCTTTTAGTTTCATTAACTTAGAAAAAAAACCAGTAAAGGAACACTTATTCCTTCACTGGTTCTTCATCGTTTGGTGATCCAGTGAATAAACACCTCCTTATCTCAGTACTTTATTGTGCTATGATGCGTAAAAAAATAAAACGTAACTTCCATAACTATATTTTGAATTCTCTTTTTCACAGTGAGAAAAATAAAACTATTATATGCAATTAATTCCACTTCAAACATATAAATATAAACACTCACCTTATAATTTTCTCAAACAAACAAGGTGTTGCAGAGGTAATAACAAATTAAAAAAATTCTCCAGAGAAGTCTATTTGGCCAGGTAATCCAAAACATTGCTAGATGACTTCCTATTGTTTGGCAGTAAGCTATTGTTTCCAATCAATCTAAAGAAAAACTTTCAAATTCTTATTTTCAATCAATATATGAAATGTTCCTTCACTGGGTAGTGTTCCTTCACAGGTTGGTTTACCCTAACATATGTTAATATTTAGAATTCGCAAATATTTTAATGACTTGAAATAAAAGTTATACTTTTTCAACAATACATTTAAAGACAATGTATTAAGTTTTTAGGTTCTTCTCTCCCTTGCACTGGAGACTCTAAATAACAGGTTCCCAGAACCTGAATGGCTGGGGGTTTATACTGATGGCTCTTTTTCAAATAACCAGCCTGATGCTGGAGCGGGTGCCTTTAGCGAACTGTTTTCTTTTTATGCCCCAATCGGAAGTTTCCGAACCGCATTTGATGGGGAGGTTTCAGGTATTCGCATGGCTCTTCAGCAGTTGGTCGGTCTTAGTGATAAATTTCAAAATGCTGTTATCTTATCTGACTCCAGAGCTGCTATCCAGTCCATATGCTCCATACTCGTCCCATCTTCCAGGTATATACTGGACTGCCAACTATCCATTAAAAAACTGGAACAATTGGGAAAAGCGACTGTTCTGTAGTGGTTTCCGGCTCATTGTGGGCTTAGTGGAAATGAGCGGACAGACGCTTTGGCGAAGAGAGGCACTGAGATGTTGCAGGTCATGAATAATAACGTTCTTTTTTGTACTATGAAGCGACTTATTAAGAACAGAGTGTCTTCTTTATAGAGATATAAGAACACGTACTGCTTTCAAAAGTTGGGGACATTTAGATCAGCTGAGCATTCCGGAGTATCCTTGACGTGATGCGTTTGCGATGTTCAGACTTTGTACCCGGCATGACCGTCTGGCTGGACATCTATTTTCTATTGGGGTCTTCCCGGAGCCCTTTTGTTATTTCTGGGGGGATCACGTCATCATGGATGGTCATCACATTTCACACTGCAGAGCGCTTCGTGGGAGTTCCTTAACTCAGCGGCGCGACAGACCTAAAGGGCCAAGGCCTACTGTGCCCATCTCAGTTTAGTTCCCAAGACCTTGGGCTGTGGGGTGCTGAAGCAGATGTTCCGGTCAGGTGGTCAGCTCATCGCGGAACCCCCAGTGTATAGTTCCCAAGCATGCTTGGTACTCATTTATCGATCCATTAAAGGGAGGAAAGGATAAGTCAACCCTGCCCGGCTCGAGGATCGAACCAGAGACCTGTGGCACGCAGCGCGAAGTGCTACAGCTCAGCCACCGGGCGTTGGGAGTTCCTTGGTCGAGCGTTATTGGGAGGCTAGAGGCTGAATGAGACAATGACTTTTTTTGTTTCCTTTTTTTTGTTCGTGTCTTTTTTCCCCTTTATATCAAGTTCTCTACCATTGGAAATAAACAAAAGTTTTAAAGAATGTAAAATTAAATCTAAGCGAAATGTCAAAACTAATTGTAAAACGAAAAAAATCATAATTGCAAAACACAAAATCATAATTCTTAAGCATCTAAACACTTCTCAATACTTACCTTCTTAGTTTTAAGAAATTATTCATTCAGTTAGTTAAACTGACTGCGCAGTGCTAAAAATAGCTAAAAAAATAAATAATAATATGTTTTGAGCTGTTCAATATTTTATGCGTACATCCTTTTATAAATCTTTCAAATTTGAAGCATTTCAATATATTTGTAAACAGAGTCTTACAAAAACATTTATCTGAATGTTGAATACATGCAAATAATTGTATTTTTATGAACATGTTTTTTCACTTTTTTTCCCGTCAAAAAATGCAACTAAATGTTAAATAAGTGCTAAAAATTGCATATTAGTGAATGTTTTTTTAACTCTTTTTTCTGTAATTATATTTTCACTACAGAATCGGATTAGGAAATACGCATAACAAGAATATATTTATGTATTGAAAATTCTCAGCATGCATAATATAAAAATCAACTTCTCGAAAATCTTCCTCAAAATTTGCTCCAAAATCTTCATATAATTTTGCACTATATTAGATACCATGCTCAACCATAAAATGGTTCAAATATACAGCACCTAAATATGATGATAATTTGCGTCATATTTTAGATCGAACTACTCCATCTTGAATTTTGGTTGCGCAATTATATTTGAAAATGGCAAATTTGAAAGTAGCATCTAATTCAGGCTACACCAAATTCGTAAGTTATTATAGTTAGATATATAGTTATTATTTTTTCATCGTTGGGCAGAATTTCTAGAGAAAAAAAGTGTGTATGTAAAATTAACTAGTTCTTTAGAAATGAACGAGCGTAAGAAAAACGAGAAACGAGAACTCCATAAAACGAGATAAGTTACTTTTTCTGACATATGAAATTACTTTGATCACATTGAACATGAAAAACAACTCGTTTAAAAATATTATTGCTGAAGTATAGGAGCCCAAAAAGTTTTATCACTGCTTCTGAGAGACAATTTATTGGTCAAACATTATGAAATTCTGCTATTCACTTTTATAGTTTGGTATGTAATGCAAAAATTTATCCCAGTAATGAATGGTTGATATGAATTCTTCACCCGGCACCCACTGACCTCATTGTAGACATAAAATATTGTCAGTGGCAGGAGGATCAAAGGTTAAAGTCTTCTTGCTGTCAAGCTAACCGTGGTTAGGTTTTCGCGCTTTTCCTCTCCATAAAAGGTAAATGCTGGTAAATTCCATCAAAAAGTTCTCCATGAAGGAAACATTCTCTCAATACTGACATTTTTCAGCCGATGTATACAATTTTTCCCGCATTAAATCATGACTGATGCAGTTAAATCTGTCTAGTCACAAAGTCTTCCATGTTCCCATAACAAATCATACCTCTGGGGGTACTGAACCAGGAGTCCCCTTGTCTTCCGGATTGGGTTCAAAACTACAAGGAATGACAAAGTGAACATTAGTAGTTGTAAACCCAAAATTGGGTCGGCTGTTCAACGCCGTTTATAAATATAAATAAATAAAATATATCAATGCACATATTCTGAACATTTTCACTTTTAAAAATTAAGCGAATTGGACAAAAACGCCAAAATTTAGAATCGAGGAAAAATAAAATAAGTAACTCTAAGACATTATTCGAATATATCTGAAACAAGTTTTTAAACATTATAAACATTAACATCCACTGCTTTTAAACAGGCACGCGAAAAGAGAATTGCAATTCTCGTCTTGAGGGTTTTAAAACTCATGAGATGAATTTGTAAGTAATAGCTGTTATGGGTATCTCTATTTATCATCGAGAGCAACAGAACTAGAAAAGAACATTTCTAAATCCTGGTTCGGAATTTGAGAATGCAAAACACAACTATTTAGTTCTAGAATGCTATAAAAATGGAGCATATGCCTGATTTGAATACTGAATGTGCACTGTTTTGGTCTTTGAATAGGAAAATGCTAAGAAAGAAATTCGAAAAGAATACAGATTGAACAAACTTCCAATATTCAATTTAGGCTATAAACTATTCCTAAAGCCACTGGACGGAATAGTTTGGATGTATGACCTTTTATACTGGATTAGTTAAATATTTTTTAGTTACTTTTTAATATTTGTAGCCTCTTAAAATTAATTTAATTTTAATTGTCCAGTATAATAAACAGTTTATTTATTTATTTATTTAATTATTTTTTATTTTTGTATAAGTGGAATGGGCTCTGGTTCGTAAAGAACCACCCCAAATAAATGCAGGTGATACGTGTATACTTTAAAATTGTGTAAGGTTGTATGAATGAAGAATAAAACCTATAAACGGTTTTCTATTCCTGTATGCAGGCTCTGATTTTTAAATAAGTCACCCTATGAAAGATGGATATGTGTATTCTGTAAAATTATGNGAAACAAATCAAAGTCATTAGTGAGAGCAATAAGAGCATAAAAATTTATTAATTTTAGACTTGAAGAAAAAAATTTAAAAAAAATCTTGACATTTTATATATTTTCGACACATATAAAGAATAATTTTTATCTTAGGATAATTATTCTTTATTCAGAAATATCGCATTATTTATGGCAATTAGATGTGTCTTGACAACGACTATTTGCTTATACCATTCTTGTTTCTCTACCATTTAGTTTTTTATTTTTATTTTATTCATGTTTTTCATGTTAATTTGTGTATATATATATATATATATATATATATATAAATCTCTCTTTTCTCTATCTATCTATCTCTATATATGCTTAATATAATCAAAATGTTTATCTTCAAAGCGCTTTAGTGTGAATAAGATGCTTTATGGAAAAATAAATAAATAAATAAAAAATTATATAATAAAAAAAATTAATTCTGTTGACCTCTTAAAGTGGCGCCTCGCGCTCAAAGTTCATAAAAACATAAAAAGTAAAAATTTGTATTAAATGTTTGCATATGTATATTAAATTATACTACTTTAAATAGTACAGCGTTATTCATAATTCCCTCCGGGGTTTCGAAGCGTTATAGTAAAAAAAAAAAAAAAAAAAAAAAAAAAAAAAAAAAAAAAAAAAAGACGAATATGAAAAAACGAAACGTACGTAATTATTCTGAAACTATTCAAGTTTTACTTACATACATTACTTACATACATTACATGCATTCTATGTGTGAACCCTTGGTCACACGGCATACATCAATGCGATAGTCCAGCTCCTGCCCGGAGGGAAATATGAATAACTCTGTATAACGAACGTATTATTGCTTCTTGTGCATATTTTAGGGATTAAAAGAACGGAATGAGTTCTATAGTTATTATATCAAAAAGCACGGTTCTGGCTCAGGGGATAGAGTGCTCGCCTTCCAATGAGGTGAACCGGGTTCGAGTCCCTGCGATGGCTCGTAGATACGAATTCCGCAACCAGCTTGCACCGACCACAGTGATGACGTGAAATATTCTCAGTGGTATACGGATCATGGGTTGGAGTCCCCTTGCAGTCTGGCTAACAGTGGGAGGTTCTCGTAATTTTCCTCTCCGTGTAACGCAAATGCGGATTAGCTCCACCAAAACGTCCTCCACGAAGGCAAATTTCTCCCATGACGTGATCCAGGAGTTTCCTTGTCTTCTGGGTTGAATTCTGAATTACTAGGCTACGTAATTGAGCATTAGTAGTCGTGAACCCAAAAATTGGGTGGGCTGTTCAACGATGATTATAAAACGAAATATGTTTGAAAGAGGCGTGATGGTTCAGGGGATACAGTGTCCGACTTTCAATACTGTGAATCGGGTTCGAATCTCAGCGATAGCTAGTCGATATGAATTCTGCATCCAGCTTGCACCGACCGCAGTGCTAACGTAAAATATCCTCAGTGGTAGACGAATCAAGAGTAGAGTCCCCTTGCAGTCCAGCTAACCTTAGGAGGCTTTCGTGGTTTTCCTCTCTATGTAACTAGCGCAAACGCGAGTTAAATAAATCAAAAGTCCTCCACGAAGAAAACTTTTTCCCTATAACAGATCAAGGAATTCCCTTGTTTTCTGATGGGGTTCAGAATTGCAAGACTACGGAGATAAGCATTGGTATCCACAAACTTTAAAGTTGCACGGCGTTTCAATGACAGTTATAAAATAAAATAAAATATGTTTTATAAACGTGAATTGTTCCATTTTTCTTAAATTTTTTTGTCATTTAGAACTTGTTCAATTGACAAGATTTTTACTGTCTCTCATAAAATTTCTTACCTGCAGTAATATCAAAAAAATGAAGAGTCGAAGAATATATTTATTAGACTGGTTTTTGAATGTTGCTAAATCCGACCCGGAGAGTTTGTCCTTCAGAGCAAACTACAGGAACACTAAATGGCCTCTTCGATGCAGTTTCCAAGAGAGATTTAAGTTGTCTATGGAAAGAAATAGCGAGTCTGTACCTTTTTCTAAAATGGCTAGTCAAGTAGGAAAAAAATTAAAAAGCTTTCAGAACAAAGTATATATGTAGTTGATTCAATTTATCGCTAATTTCTTCGACTACTTTTGTACATTTGTAGTTCTTCATCTGTATTTTCCCTATTATGATCTTTTCAGAAGCACACGAAGAAACAGTTTACAATAGGGAAGCGTCCCTAATGGTGCAAAACGACATTTCAGAGTATGAGTTCTTATGCAGTCTTAATCCTGTAAAATCTTAATCACCTGATGATTAAGATTTTACAGATAATCTTATAGCGCGTCTAATAATTTCCCCAAGGACTGTATGCAACGCTTTTAAACTTATACATTTCGACAAAACTGGGGTCAAAATGTCATTAAAAATACAGTAGCTTGGTGAAAGAAATTATATTGCATGTTTGAATTCGGTGATTCGAAAATATTTAAGATCGATTGAAAAATCTAATGCAGCAGAAGTAAAAAACTTGTTCCCCAGTGTCATTATTATTTTTTTTCCACGTCAAGCTTACAGTGATCATACATCTACAAGCTGTGAAGTAAAAGTGAAGTAGCTCTTAATTTAAACACATCTAGTTTTTGTTAAGATGAAACTGCTGTCACAATTATGCGAAGTTTTGATTTTATGTAAATTAGATTGTCGTTAAACAATTAAGTAGTAGATTTGTTCTTTAATTAGACGCTTTAGGACTAGATGATATGTTTTTCCTACAACTATCCTAGCTTCTTAAGAAACATAAAAGCACCTGCAATTAATTTTAATCGACAATTCGAATCTCTTTTTGAAGAAAACATTTCTGTTTCAGTAGTTTTCATGGAGAAAATATTTTCAATGCCCATTAGTGGTACATCCAATAGACTTTTTTGTAATTATATTCTTTAACTCGTTAAACTGTAAATTATTGTTTTATTGTTGCCAATAAATTTTAACATTATTATTCTGTAGTTAGAGACAAATTGACTAAAGGATCTACAATTCTTTTAAATTTTACTGCACTACTAATTGACACACTGAGAAGGGTCAAAACTACTAGAATACGATAAAATATTCCGTGTTTCTGGCTCTAAAAGGCAATGTAATTTTTCTAGAAGCGCTTTAGTAATGTTTTTGGTAAAATTAACAAAATATTGTTTTATAATATTTGATAAAGTTTGATGAATGTGAAGAAATTTAGTAATTTTTTCATGATAATTTAAAGCAGGGCATAAAAACCATTTATTTGGTTTAATTTACATTTAAGTTTTATATTTTTTAACTAAGCGAGTGGTTATAAGATCTGTTACTTTGAAATTCTAAATTTACAATTAATTGTTATCGCATGAACAGAAAAATTACCAAAGGATTGATTTTAATACCGTATGTTTTAGTTTCATTAACTAGAATTATGTTTATTTTCAGAAATGCAAACAACATGTGTAAACGAGAATTGATACAGTCTGCAAACTTTTTCAGTCTACATAAGAAAACAAAATTTCAATATAAAATATATACATTTGAATGTTTCAACTGGCGATATAAAAACTTGACATGAAAATTAAACAAAGGTCCCGTTAACAAAAGTTTGATTAAATATTTGTCACTTCTTTAAAATTCTTTTATCAGGACGTAGAAGCCTTGGTACAAGAATGCAAAATGAAATGCACTTCTCAAAATCAAATGACCAAATCAGGAAGATATCTGATGTGGTGACTGTTTTCATGAAAAACTTGGAAAATGGAGATAATTAGTGTTTTTTTGACGCATTGCGCAATCATAGATTTGTAATAATTACGATATTTCAACTTTTTTAAACTATACATTTAGCATAAGTAACAATAGAATGTGAATTGTACAGTTTTAAGGGACATTAAATATTTTCTAAAAAAATGTTACATTTTGAGAGTCTTCATTACTTTTCCGTGAAAAACATTACAAGGAGATATCGACCGATTTTTTTAAAAAGAAAAAACACATTCACTTTTGCGTCAATTTTCTAGCCATTGTATCGTGTCTTGCATATTTTTCTGGTCTTTTTAAGAGGGGCACTTTGTTTTTGACAAAGTAGCATTTTTTTATAAGTATGGCAAGGAGTCAAATCTTGTTAGAAAAAGCCCATTTTGGGTGTAAACCTTCTCAACTATGACTTACTTCTTTCGTTCATATTTTCTCGAAATGTTGGCCATTTTTCACTATTCTTTCAGCAAAAATTACTTTTCTCACGCCGTCTTATGAAAAACAACTCCAAAACATTTTCATTTTGGGGTGTTGGAATTTACCCCCCCCCCCACTTAGTATGCTCGCTACTACACTCTTTTATTTATAGACATACTTAAAATATTCCAGTTAGAATATTCTGGGAAATTTTCATAACATTTCGTTTGTTGACATCAAGATGAAAGAATTAGCTTATAGTTTACATAAAGATATAGAACCACAAGGGATTAAAATAAACGTTTGCCAAGTAAACGTGATTAATTAAATATTTGGTAAAATGAAAGCGGTAGAGAGAGAGAATGTGTGATGAGCAATACCGCAACCGTAACACATTATTATAATCTTAAAGTTTTCTTAAGGATAAAAAATAAAATTTAATAACTCTTTTACTCATTAATAATAAACAAGCTATTTATGGCGGAATGAAATAACTAATAAAAAGTAGTAATAAGGGAATTTGCTTATTATTAACTCATCCCCCATAAATCAATTGAAATCTTTATGCTACTAAATATCGCATTTTGATAGTAACAATATTAAGTCAGTTTTTTTCTTCAAAAAATTAAACTCAATTTACTAAATTCCTTGCTAATAAGCTTTTCATAGTACGGAAACAACACTCGTATTAATTAAGGTATTTTCTCTCTACATCAAACATAATCCAATTTATAATAAAATAACAAATTATATTCCACGAGAGAAGATAATTTCTGAAAGAAATTTTGGCATCGGAAGAAAACGAAGCGAAAAGTGAAGATGTATCCCAACTGTGATTAACCATTCCTTAGAGAGTCAAAATGTAGTTTTACTTTTTTGGAGGGGGGGTTAGAAATAGATGCTCCATAAATATCGACTAATTTAATGTCCATCCTTTTACTCCAAGACAACTCCTACTCTTTCAATTAATTACTCTGATTACCACCTTCGCATTAGGAGAATTAGGTTTCTTTCGAGTTTCTTGGTGGAAAAGAGTTTCTTCCTTTTAATGGTCTCGAGTAGGATCTTCTCGAAAAAGCTCAAAGGATTTCCCTCTGTTCCCTAATAGAGGGATCTTTTGACCGTTTTGTGCCCTCCTCATTAATCCCTATGATTGTCATCATTACCTCTGTGTATGGGTGTTAGGGATTTTTTTCCCATCAGTTACTGTTCGGAAAGGTAAGAAAGACGAATCTAAAGCTACCATAAGATTTGCGCTAAGAAGTGGTTTCAGAAAAGAGATTAATGTTCATATTCTTTTAAACAAGCGGCACTGAGGAATTTATATATTTTGTCTAGAGCTTAAGAAAATGGTGGTTTCCCATCATTTGTTGCATTATGTATCTCTGAGTTTGAAACTATTTGATACACTAGGGAATATTAGAAGAATACAGGGAATTTTTACGTTGATGTTTATATTGGTCTAAAAGAATTTCTTTTTCATTTCATCCATTTTATGAAATATTTACGTAAAGCAGTTGATAGTTCAAGAAACGGATAGGCTTACTTCGAATGCACAATGCAATTATTTATGAGTGCTATACCTAACCAATGCATATTAAATTATTTAAATTTATTTATTTATTATGAGTCCTTTTGGTTGTTCAAAAACTGTTTCTTTTTTAAAAATATTAGTAAATGTTTCCGAAAATGAATCACTTATAAACCCATCATTACCTCTGTGTATGGGTGTTAGGTTTTTTTTTCCCATCAGTTACTGTTCGGAAAGGTAATAAAGACGAATCTAAAGCTGCCATAAGATTTGCGCTAAGAAGTGGTTTCAGAAAAGAGTTTAATGTTCATATTCTTTTAAACAAGCGTCACTGAGGACTTTATATATTTTGTCTAGAGCTTAATAAAATGGCGGTTTCGCATCATTTGTTGCATTATGTATCTCTGAGTTTGAAACTATTTGATACACTAGGGAATATTAGAAGAATACAGGGAATTTTTACGTTGATGTTTATAATGGTCTAAACGTTAAGATTTTCTTTTTCATTTCATCCATTTTATGAAATATTTACGTAAAGCAGTTAATAGTGCAAGAAATGGATAGGTTTACTACGAATGCGCAAGGCAATTATTTATGAGTGCTATACCTAACCAATGCATATTAAATTATTTAAATTTATTTATTTAGTATGAGTCCTTTTGGTTGTTCAAAAACTGTTTCTTTTTTTAAAATATTAGTAAATGTTTCCGAAAATGAATCACTTATAAACCCATCATTACCTCTGTGTATGGGTGTTAGGGATTTTTTTCCCCTTCAGTTACTGTTCGGAAAGGTAAGAAAGACGAATCTAAAGCTACCATAAGATTTGCGCTAAGAAGTGGTTTCAGAAAAGAGATTAATGTTCATATTCTTTTAAACAAGCGGCACTGAGGAATTTATATATTTTGTCTAGAGCTTAAGAAAATGGTGGTTTCGCATTATTTGTTGCATTATGTATCTCTGAGTTTGAAACTATTTGATACACTAGGGAATATTAGAGGAATACAGGGAATGCTTACGCTGATGTTTATAATGATCCAAATGTTAAGATTTTCTTTTTCAATTCATACATTTTATGAAATATTAACGTAAAGCAGTTAATAGTGCAAGAAATGGATAGATTTACTACGAATGCGCAAGGCAATTAATTATGAGTGCTATACCTAACCAATGCATATTAAATTATTTAAATTTATTTACAGTGACCTCTCACTTATGCACCACCTCTTTTATGCACCTTTTTCATTTATACGACAATTTTTATAGGTCCCAGTACATTAGATAGGAAAATAATGATAAACATCCTTCGTTTATGCGTCGCTCTAAAAGTCAATTTTTCAATTATGCGCCGAAATTTTAGGCTAACATTTTAATTTCTTAATCCTTTAAATATTTTTTCTTAAAAAAAATTTTTTTTTAATTGAAAATGAAGTAAATAAGCAATCCTTGTTACAGATGAAAAGAAATATGTGTTGTTAGATCCTATTGAATTTGCTTCCCCCTGTGACCTTTTCATTTTTGCTGTTTCTGGAAAGACATTCTTTCTAGAATTTTGAATAGGGTGTCTTATTTGTTACACCAACAACAATGAAAGTCCATTCATCTTTTAGAAAATGACTATTCCTCTTGTCCAGAGGTTAGTTTTACTCCCATGCTGTTTTCTAGAGAAAAAAAAGACACCTGGAATAGGAAAGGTGAAAGAGACCGCGATCACTTACTTGCAGTCAGATGGAGGTCATCTGTTTAGTGACATTAGTAATCGAACAACTTATTGTGCAACATATTATGACGTTTAGTACTTTTCTTAGATATTTATCATGTAATGTTTCACCCCCTCCCATAAAACTCAAATTTTTTGTGAAGAAGTGTTTATTTATATCTGACTAAAACTTGTGGACGATGAGAACGTGGTGGATGATACTGACGAGGATGATAAAGTTCGGCCAAATCACACAACAGTATTGGAAGCTTTAGACACTATTCGTGACTATTTACAATTTAATTTTGCTTCTGAAACTCCCCCTTATCCAATTTATGTGAACTGGAGGAAACTGTTTTCGAAATACGTCGGCAAAAACAAATACAAACATGTATTAAGATTATTTTGTAAGGAAATAAATTGTCTTAAGGTATGTTAAATTTTTTCTTTGTATAATTATAGTACATACCAAANAGAAATAATAAGGTTCTCATCTAACCATATCAATAATGATGAAAATTGGTTCAATTTTTTTCAATGTGTAATAAATATAATAGTGCCAAATATTTCTTGCAGAATAGTTATAATTTATTTAGTTATTAAAAAATACCCCATTTATATAGTTATAAATCTTTAAATAATGCATAATATATATTCAAAAACTTTTCTAGTGATTTTCGTCCTTCACTACTTTATTCCCAATGATGCCATTTGGAATCATTTAAAATTTTATTAAAGAAATTTAAAAAAAAAAAAATTCTGTTTGTTTTGTTCTTTTGAATGCAAAATGAGTGTGTTTTACAAATTTCAGATTTTTTTATTGAAAAATAAATATTTGGGACTGAAAGGGTTAATGGTGCAAGAAATGGATAGGCTTACTACGAATGAGCTAGGCAATTATTTATGAGTGCTATATCAAACCAATGCATATTAAATTATTTTAATTTATTTATTTAGTATGAGTCCTTTTGATTGTTCAAAAACTGTTTCTTTTTTTTAAAATATTAGTAAATATTTCCGAAAATGAATCGCTTATAAACACTTTTGTTTAAAAAATTGTAGGTTTACACTTTAATTTTTAAAAAAATAAAAGTTAAGATGATTTAGAAATTGCAAATTGATTAAAATTTTGAATATTGTAAATCTAAATACTTACTACATCTCCTAGCAGAAAAGTAGGTACCTTGTCAAATTATTCTCATGCTTATAAAAAATTACTTTTTCGATATAAAAAAAATTATATATATTTTTTAGAATTTATATTTGTTTTTAAAGGTTTCTAAGTATATAAGTAATCGTTTAACATAAACTAGTGATTAATTGAGGGATCGTTTTGCCCGGCTGCGTCCTCCTCATTATACTCTATGATTGTCTTCATTACCTCTGTGTATGGGTGTTAGGGGATTTTTCCCGTCAGTTACTGTTTAGAAAGGTAAAAAAGACGAATGCAAAGCTACCATGAGATTTGGCTAAAAGGTGGTTTCAGAAAAGAGATTAATTTTCATATTCTTTAAAACAAGCGTTACTGATGACTTCATATATTTTATCGGGAGCTTATGAAATTTAGGTTATGCATTTTTGAGCTTCAAACTATTTGATAGGCTAGGGAATATTATTCTCTAATCATTGAAAATAATTAATTCATACGTTGATGTTAAGAATAAGCTAAATGTTAAGAGTTGATTTTTTTCTTTTATAGATTTGATGAAATCTTGGCGTATATATAGTGCATGAAATGTCTAGGTTAAGTATGAGTGTGCATTTAACCAATTATGAGTATTGAACCAAACCAAATCATAATAAAATATTTAATTTGGTTAGAAATAGTATGGTTGTTCAGTATAACGTTTTTATTGGAATATTAGTATTTTTTTCTAAAAAAGGTAGTGCCTAGAAAACCGTTTTTTACAATGCGTTTTTTCCCTTCAAAAGGATTTTAAATAAAAATTAAGAAGCTTTCAATATTCTGAAGGGATTAAAATTTTGAATGTAGTAAGTCTAAATATTTATTACAGCTCCTACCAGAAAAGTATATACCTTGTAAATTGTTTAATTTGCTTATTCTATATTGAAAAAATTGATATCTCTTTTATAATTTACATCGTTTCATAAAGGTTTTTAAAGAAATAATTGTAAAACATAAACTGTTCTTAAATAGAGGGATCTGTTAACCGTTTTCTGCCTTCCTCATTAATCCTTATGATTGTCATAATTACCTCTACGTGTGAGTGTGGCAAGTTTCCCTCTAGACTGTCAGAAATTTATCCAAAAAAGTGATTAAGTAACATTTTGTATCATTGTTATTTTACCGTATTCAAATAGAACAGTCAAATAACCTCAAATAAGACGGTGTTCAAATGGTTAACTGTGAGTAAAACCGTTTTCTAACTCCTCTGATATGATTAAACAACCAGAATTTTATCCCACTAACTAGACCTACCTAATGTAGCCACTTAATTCCTTGCAGATGGGCATATATTATGGCAAAGAGGGCTAATCTGTCAATCTCATAACCGACAGAACGGGGGTTCGAGACCCAACGTCGACACAAAACAATAATTCCTCATTTTCCCTTCCCCATGAAGAGTGTCCAACACTTCCCAATTCGTGACCTAAGGCTATTGGAATACAATGCTCTCATTCAACATAAAGATGCTAAGTTTACTGCAAAGAAATTTCATTTTTATGATTTTGAAATCATGTTAGTTGTAAGTGGTTAAAAACTGTATGGTTTTTGGTTTTTTAATCATACCTGTGTTTTAAACGGTTACAAATCAGTGAAGGTAAAAGATGTTCTTTATTCTAAATTTTGCGGTAAATTGGATAGACATACTGTTGCCGGTTATTTTTCCATAATTTTAAAATGAAAATTCTAACAGAGTACACTGTTGGGAATTTTAGAGTGTGTTAAGCATATCACTGTACAATTTTGCAGTAATTTTTTTTGTGATGATAAGTTCCATCTTATTACTGAACTTCCAAACTTTTATAGCACGCTCATATAAATCAGTTTAAAATGTATCATGGTTCAATTTCAATACAAGAATAAGGTTTCAAGAATTATGTGCAAGTATTGCAGTTTAAGGTATCATTTATTTAAGGGAAGTGCAGTTTGAAGTGAAAAGCAATGTTCTAAAAAAAATATCGACAGCGTTGAAGGTAGATTATTACAAGACGCAAAAATATCTAACTTTCATGATCTAATAAATATTTAGGAGTTTTTTAGAAGCAAGCAACTGTGTTACTATACACTGATAGGCAAATAACTTAGTTAACAAAAAGTTTGGCTATTGATTTCATTTCATTCATCATTATAGTAGAATTCATTGGATATGAAAAAAAGAGAAATCAAAAGTTATATAATCGGATGTAATAAAAACAAATATAGTCCAACGTAATTTAATGACTGGAATTTAATTAAATATAATCTGTAATCCTTAAATCGTATACCATCGAATATCATTTAACCAAATATAATGTGAATGTGGACGAATCGAATGTNAAGCATATCACTGTACAATTTTTTTACAGTAAATTTTTTTTGTGATGATAAGTTCCATCTTATTACTGAACTTCTGAACTTTTATAGCACGCTCATATGGATCAGTTTAAAATGTATCATGGTTCAATTTCAATACAACAATAAGGTTTCAAGAATTATGTACAAGTATTGCAGTTTAAGGTATCATTTATTTAAAGGAAGTGCAGTTTGAAGTGAAAAGCAATGTTCTAAAAAAATATCGACAACGTTGAAGGTAGATTATTACAAGACGCTAAAATATCTATCTTTCATGATCTAATAAATATTTGGGAGTTTTTTAAAAGCAAGCAACTGTGTTACTATACACTGATAGGCAAATAACTTAGTTTACAAAAAGTTTGGCTGTTCAATCAAAATCAAAAGTTATATAATCGGATGTAATAAAAACAAATATAGTCCAACGTAATTTAATGACTGGAATTTAATTAAATATAATCTGTAATCCTTAAATCGGATACCATCGAATATCATTTAACCAAATATAATGTGAATGTAGACGAATCGAATGTAATTGTGTAAAATATCTTCGATTATCTTCGATCTGATTACACGATTGCTAATTTTTTGTGATTGCTAGCCTAAAACATTTAACTGATATTGCTTATTTATGACCTTATAATTTTAGCAATGGATTAAAACGTATGCACTTTTCTTAGAAACTGAGTTTATTTAAACTGCAAATGCTTTTTTCCGAAAAAAAAACTCAATTTGTAGGAATTGTTTCATTAAATTCAACTGGTTCCAACTATGTTAAGAATGCACAAAAAAGTTTCTCTTTATTTACTTTTCCTTGAAGGTTCAACTTTGTTACCAAAAAAATTTAAGGTTTATAATTTAGTAATAGAAGAATCGATATTTGATGATGTAATTCAAAATGGTCTGGACTATTTTTTAAGTTAAAATTTAAAAAGAGGAAAAAAACAGAAATGCATAATAAAACAATAATGCAGGGGAGTTTCTCGTAATTTATTCATACTTAAATAAAATACCCCATACAAACATCGATTTTAACTTAAAACACCACATTGCAAATTTAGTGCTCATTTAGGGATTTAAATAGTTGGTGGCTGTTTTCTTGATACTGATTAGACAGCCCCGAACTAAATATCATGATTTTTGATTTTTGAATTGTAAAACATGCATCATTCATTAAAACTTATAAGGATATAAAATGAAACAAAACTGATTTAGTCACTAGTTACTAAAATATATATTCTCAGAAAAATCAGTGCATTATTGTATTATGTAATATCGTATCATATAACATGTAATTATAATATCGTGATTATTCACTTATTCGGTAACTTAAACCATGCATCCAAGCAAGTTGAATCATAATATCATATATTAAACAAAAAAGTTTATACAATTATTGTATTAAGGTTGCAACAAATTTTCACGATAAAAACATACAATTAATTACCAATTCGAAGAAAAAGCATGTACATTTCTTTAACGAAACATACGCGTCTAGCAGTGTTTTGGACTTGAAAAGAAAAATTTGGTAACAGATTCTTTGACTGTAATCGAATTCATCAATGTCAGCAACCTAATTGAGACAATCTGACTTGTGTCTGTTAGCTTAGAGGAATAGAAATAACAACAACGCATCTTCAGTTCAGAAGAAATTAATGGATTGAATTGATCACTAATGAAATTAGTGTCGAGGAAAAATTCTTTACCAGATATGCGTGAAACGGGGTCACAATTCAATCTTGCTTACTACATGTTAGATAATCTGCGTTGGAATTAAACAATACGAAAAAGCTGACACATTACCATTAGAGCTACAGACAGACTGAAATTTTGTGCTGAAAATAAGTCGAAAGGAACTTAAAACTTCATCTTGCATAGTAAAAGTTAACGCCATGCAATACAAACAGTGAAATAATGGAGTGAAACTGAAATAAAAAAAAATCGGTATGTTAAAGTGGTCTTAATTGGATGGAAGAGTTCAATTAAAGCAGATACTTTTAAATACTTCGATACTTTGAAGATACTTTTGGATACTTCATAAGGTACTTTTAAATTTCAGAATTTATAACTTTTCTTTTATAAATTCCGTAAAAAGTTGACACCATGTAACGCAATCAATAAAATAACGGCGCGAAATAAATAAAAAAAAGGCGTTTTCTATTGATCGTCATTTGAGGAAATAATTCGATTACAAAGTATTTGGTAAAAGTGATTTTTAAAATTGTTATAGTCATAAATTTCGAAAACTACTCGTTGTTATATATATATATATATATATATATATNCCGAAGAGCCATTACATTATGACCACCCTGCTAATTACATGTTGGATCACCTTTAGCCCTCAAAACTGCTAGGACCCGCCGTGGCATTGATTCCACAAGGTGCTGATAAGTAGTCTGAGGTATCTAGTACCAAGCGCTCACCTACTGGTCCTGCAATTCCCTGACATTGCGAGGGGGTAGCATGGCAGCACGATTTTGGTTTTCCAAGTAGGATCACAAATGCTCTATTGGATTAAGGTCAGGTGAATTTGGGGGCCAAGACATGACTTGAAAGTCACTGGAACGACGATTCAACCCTTATGACATGGGGCATTATCCTGTTGGTAAACACCATCCCCCGCAAGAAAAACTGTTGCCATGACTGGGTGAACCTGGTCTGCAACTATGTTCAAGTAGCTTACAGACGTCAGGGATTGTTCTATGAGGGTTATGGGTCTTAATGTGCCCATGAAAACATTGCTCCTGGGCGAGAAATCGTGAAAACCTGGGCGAGCCCATTGTTACAGATGGAGGGTGGTTATAATGTAATAGCTCTTCGGTATATATATATATATATATATATATTATTTTTTCATTTAAATTTTTTTGAAAAATAAAATAGAATGACGAAAGATTTCTTTACTTTTTGCGAAATCCATTTCCCCTATAAAGTAGCGATAGTTATTTTGCACTTTGAGAAAATTTTCACTCGGATCATTTACCAGGAAATAGTTTGAATGAAGAAAAATTCGTGAGATTTGAGTATCCGTTTTTTACTGTGAACAGAGTCAAATTTGCAATCGTTTTAAGTTCGCATTGTCGAGCTTAGGGTAAACTTGAATAAAGAACAGAAACTTCATGAAATAAATCGTCCTTATTACAGAAATTAGTTTGGTTATAGAGAAAACTTTTGCAAAATGGTTATAAAATAATTATTTCGAAAAAATTAGGTTTGCACATTTTTTTTAAAATTTGAGGGAATTTGCAACTATTTAATTTCACTTTGGAATTTATAGATCTTATACACAGACTTACTTAAAAAACCCAATTCTAACTTTTATTTTATTTTATCATCTCTTGAAAGACAGTAAAAATTTGTTTTGCTATATATTATGTAAAAAGATTCCATAACACAAAACAATAATTTAACTTTCTTGTTTTTAGTATTTAGCAGGAATTTCTTATTATAATAATGTATTGTAACATTTTTCCGTAATGAAATAATTTAAATTTTGAAAAGAATTGTCCTAATTCACATTTTAAAATAATTTGAATAATTTAAATAAGAATAAATAATTCATATGAAATAATCTCCGCTTAAATCTTTATTTAAATTTATTCAAGAGAGTCCCTTATGGTAAATTAAAACAAATGTTTGATAAAACATTCATTTGTATGCGCTGAAGACAATCTTTAAGTCAAATAATCTCATCCAAGCTTTTAAAAGGTAGACAACTGAGAAGTTAATTAGAATAGATTATGCTTCTCTCATTGAGTCTAAAGCACAGTTTGATCACCAAAATAATTCTTCAGAGGGTAATTTGTAAAGTAGTTGTAACCCATTGTAACTTATAGTTAAGAAAAGAATGCATTAATGAAAGTAATGCTTAATTATTTTAAGAAAATGCAGATTTTTTTTACATAAAATCATTTTGAAATTAACGTGTACAATATTTTAATCCTTCAGTATTTAGTTGATTTTTAAATGTAGATTAGCAATTGTTTCTGGAGTTTAACATTAACAATTTGATCTCGGTAACTTTGAGATTTCTTTTTTCTCTGTATATAACATTTAACTAGCAAAACTAAATACATAAGCGTACAAAATTTTGTTTGGATATTAATGAATACAATTAAGTCTTATTTGAATGTAACAAAGAATGTTACGTAACGGTTAAGTAAAAAGGAGTTACATAATAATTAAAGTTTGAGCTTTGATTGAAAGAGAACAAAATATTTAAATATTTTCTATTTTAATTTAGAAAAGTATTTTTAACAACATTTTTAAAGAGTAAAAACTATATTTATGTTCTTTTTCAACTTCTATTGTTATGTTATATAAATTGTTGCAAAAGATTTTGAATTTATTGATATAGATCACTAAAGCAAGAGGAAAAAACTTCATGCAACTGGCTGGAAAATGCATTTTTTAAGCATTATTCAAGTTCAAATATATTTGGGATGCATAATCAAATTTATAAGTTAACTTTTAATTAACGGTTAACTTATAAGATAACTTATAAATCAAATTTATAAGTTAACTTAACAAAATATATATATAAATATATATGTATTTATATGTTTCTCTGAAATGGGGACAGAGAAAATTCGTATCTCTTTTATGCGTTTCAAATGATGAATTAAAATATTAAGTGTGAGAGCTGCCATAAGCATGAAAACCTAAACGTGCATGGTCCAAAATTTCTCTCTTTATATATTTCTCTTACGTTGCAACAGAGAAATACCTCATTTCATTTTCACGTTGTAAATAAATAATTGAAATATCAAGTGCTTGAGCTTTCATAAGTATGATGGTGTAAACGTACATGCTTACGAATTTCAGAATGAAAATTCTTTTCTCGCGTGAATTGTGAGACGAAAAGATGAAAAATGAGCAAAATGCTGAGTTATAAGTTCGGAAAAAAGGTCAATAATACTTATGCAACTTCAATAATTATAATTTAATTAATTTATATTTTTACTCAAAGAAAAGTGAGTATAAACAAGCTGTTTTGTTTTTAATGTTTGGTTATTAATGTTTGGTCTCTGAAACTTTTTCTATCGCATGCCATTTATTTATTAATTTTACTTCCTAATAGTTAGATCATTTGGCAGTTTTGCAGTGATAGTTCAAAGCTCTTAAATTTACAATTGTGTTTTTAATAAATCTGTGAATCTTTTATCGCAGTTTGATTTTGTACAATTTTTTTTGTTGCATGCCATTTGTTTAAATTAATTTTTTTTTAATTTAAAAACCTATTATTGAATCGAAATCTTAAATTTTTAAGGAGTTATTAGTTTAAAAGATTTTTTTGATCGTAAAGAATTTAAATTCTTAATCTTTCACGCTGGAACACATTTCAAATGGATTCAACATAGTGACCATGGTTTGCAAAGAAAACCAGATAAGATTGCATAAAGTGTGAGTGAAGTTGAGCCCACTAATTTAAAAGTAATATGTTCTTCTAAGACGTGAAATAATTTGATTAAAGTATAATCTACCAAATTGTGCAATATATATGTAGTTCAAGGCTAAGGGACGATGTAAAATTTATTATAAGAAACTTAATATGATTTTTCACCACATTAATTTCAAAATTTTTAATTTAATTATATAAATTTATTTTATTAAGATTTTTTAAGATAATGTAAAAATGAATATTGAAATGGTAAACGTTATTTTATTGATTTTCAAATTTCAATTATTTTCATATTATTGTATTTCAGAGTAACGTATTTTCTTATTTTATGAAGCACTCTACTAATAGAATAAACATCAGTATTAAATGCACATAAGAGTTAAATGATATTTATAAAGGCTTGCTTTGCTAAAGAAAGTGGTAGATAGCTTTTTATTTAGGCTTTTATTAGTTAATTGAAGCATATAGTTTTTTTCTCTAAATTCTTAGAAATATAATAAAAATACAAAGGTAATTCTTTTTTAACAAGTTATAAACACAAAAATATTTAACTGAAGTACTTAATCAAAAATACTATGGGGTATAAAAATTCATTTTGCTGTTTTTAATATTTTAAACATTATCCATATTTGTTCTTCCTTAAGAAATAAGAAAAATAGTCTCGGTTATATTAATTTACCATTTAGACTTTCATTATTTCTTTTTTAATCTTACTAATCATAAAAAAATGTAAAGAAACTTGCATAAATCATTAAAACTTATTGATTTAGAATCTAACTTTACTTATAATCGAGATTAATCAGCTCATCAAATCAAATGCAAGAACAGGTCTTAAACCGTCACAAGTAATGAAAAAAGTGAAACTATTAGTTTATCTTACAACTAGTCTTGATATTTCTTAGATCAAATATTTCTTAATAATTAAAAAAGTGAAAGCGAGTCTGAAATATATTTACTGAACAAGAAATTTTCGATTAGAGTTTAATATATCTTTGAAACAACTGTGTTTCTTATACACAAAATCTAAACAAAGAAGTGAATGCTTATTATATGTTTCAAAAAACTGTAACTGAACGAACTGTAGCAGAACAAACTTATTATTACATTTCATTATTCCCTTTCAGTAAATACCAAATATTTTTTAATTACTTTTTTCATTCTGGTTATAGGCACATGTTTTCCCATCTTTGACTCGTGTTGTTACTTCATGCATTATTACTATTCTCATAAAGTTGTCAGTACAATTCAAGAATAGCTTTGGTTATGAACAAATCTGCCATATTTTCAACGCACAAGAAGTCAAGTACTGCGAAATAACAATAAATCTCGTCCTCAGTCTATTTAATTAAATCGTCTGCTCTCGGAAACTTTTGCTGCCGAGAGTTTCGAAGATGCAGAGTTTTAATTAAAGAACTCTTGGAAATATCGTTTGCTCCGTGACGTCGAATAGTCGATGCTCTTTATTGCCCTCTAAATTACTGCGATTATTTGCTTGAGATGGCTCGGGAGTGTAAGTATGACTTGTCAAATTCCATTGTTGTTTCTGAAACAGAAAACGAACAGGAGGGAGAATATTCGAAAAGCGTGGATTTGGATTGTTTGGAAAGTTATTCATAGTAAAGTTTACATTATATGTCAAATATAGAGAAATTCAAGTGCTTAATAAATTGCAATAGTTAGAAATAACATGCCTTAATTATAAGTAAATAACGATACTTTTAAAACAGAACGTCAGTATTTAATACTGATAACTAAGATTAAATATTGTCATTCTAGTTTAGCTTAGCCTAATAGCAAGTTGTACAGTAATTTAAATATTTGAAATCATGATTTGTATTAGTAAGAATATTTTTAAGGATTATGTAACTTGTTGGCATAAAGGCAAAATTGTGGCATTGTGTTTAATCCCTAGGTAATATAGAAAATCCAAGCTTTATTAGGTAAAGTATAAAGCATGAGAATTAAACTATACTTTGGCTAGGCATTGTATATAGTGACAAATACCCTTGAGGCTTAGTATAAGAAATTAGAATTATAAAGAATTATTCTATAAAAATATAAAATTATTCTAAGTAAATACTGAAGGTGTAGCTAACTATTCAACCCTATTTAAATTATTACTTCAGAAAATCAAACAAAATGAATTTAAATAAATGCGTAGCATTTAACTGACAATAGAATGTGACGTTTTGTGTGTGTCTGCAAGTGACGTTGTGTGTGTATCTCGATCCAAATTGGTTGTTGAAAAGTAAAATTTGCTTAGGTTAGCAATTATTCTTTCTATTCAATTTAGAGTACGCCAAACCCCTTTAAGTATCCCGTCTTAAATGACGCATTCTATATTTTTTCACAAAGTTTCCTTCGCAAATATTTCAAATCTTTCACTATGTATTTTTTACTTAACAAAAAGACACGCACGAAAACGAATAGAACATAAATAAACTAATTGTGCATCGAAGTTACCACGTGCACAAAACAAAAATATATCGAGGTTAAAATAAAATATTGGGAGTACAAATAAGTTTCCGCAGTTTTCTATCAAAAATTAGCAATTTATTGTGAAAAAACGCTATATTAAATTTTACTTAAAATGGTCTCCATTACTTAACACTCCCCCCCCCCTCCATCTTTCTGGGAGCATTCGGATGCCACTTCGGAAGAATTCGTCATCTTTCGAGGTTATCCACGAATCGACCCATTGCTTGGTTTCTTCAAATGAAGTAAATTCCTACTGTAGTAGATCATGTGTCATAGACAGGAATATGTGATAATCTTAAAGAGAAAGGTCTGGCAAATACGGCGGGTGAGGTAGGACTTCTCATTGAAGTGTTTCCAAATAGCAAAATCAATTTTCAAGCAAAATCAACGCTCAATGTCTCTTGGCTTCATCTCGTATGGAACTTAACTTCCTTGTTTCTGCGTCATTCCCAACGTTTTTAAACGGCGTGAAGCTTCTTGCCGAGTCACTTGTAATGTAAGAGCAAGTTTTTTTTCATGCGTTTGGGAATAATCTTCTTCCAATAATTCTTCCAATTCCTTGTATCCGTACAATTTCGACCTTCCGCAGCGTTCTTTGTCCTCTACGTCAAACTTACCGTTTTTAAATTTCTAAAACCACTCACGACGATTTCTCTCACTTAAAACAGCCTCACCATATGCTTCTCCAAGCAAAATCAAAAGTTCCGGCAAAAGATTTTTATTTTAACTAATTCGATACGGCGTTGTACTTAACTTCACAGTTAACTTCACATTAGTTTGCATTTTAACTTATGTATAAAAATTTAGCATGATTTTAACGTGACATCTTGTTTAGAAACGGTCACCTGTCACCTATATATATATATANTATATATATCGCAGTGGGCAGTGGGGCACCACAAATCACATGTGTATTTTCACATCCATTCACAATATTATACTTATTATTCTCTTCGATAGGTTGTCTGAATACTCAATATTTTGAGCAATGGTTGAAAATTTGTTAAACGTGAAAGATTTATTTAGGTTAATTTTATTAAGCTGCGATACTCAAGTTATGGCTCGAAAGGTGCGTTAGGAAGTAGTACTACATGCAAAGGACCATTGGCAATATGCAAAGGAGCTTCTTATCTCACGACAAAGATGGAAATAATTGTAATTTATCTACTGCCTATTAGGTTGAAATGTCCTGAACTCATATTTACGATGGTTTGTGTGATTTAATGGTTGACCCCTCCAAGCAGATTTAAAATTATTAATAAAATCCAATACGTAAAGAACTTTTAAAACATCATGGAAATTTCTTGAGAAAAGTTGAAATTAAAATCAAAGTACATCCACACGAGAAAACCTGAGGGCAAGAGCTAGGCTGTGAAAAAATTTCCTTAGTATATAAGACAGACGCAATGTATGAAATTAAATAACAGAGCATCAACATTCACTCCCTGCTCGCTGTCGCTCGATTGCCTGCTGCACAACATTCACAGTTTCTTTCTGCACTCCCTCAAAGTCATTAAAACATAGCATTTTATTATCCTTTTTTTGAACATTATGCTCTAACATAGACCAAAACTGTCAGACATTTTGGCATTAATTGGTTTTCATACTTATGCGTTGTAATTTATTGGAAAAAGTCATACACAAAAAATAAATATTAACTATTCTTTTCTATGCAAAGCTGTACCAGATTTGATAAGTTAAAAGAACATAATCTTCTGAGTTTTTTTTTCTCCCAATATATTAAAATATCATTAAGTACCACTATAATTCTGGATGCTTAACTTTACGTTACGTTTGGTTCGTTGCTCTAAAATTATGGGGCTTAGAAACTTGAAATTACTTGAAAAACTTGTAGCAATAAATAACATGTGGCCATTGTGTGTGGCTTCAAGAATGAATCTACAAAGCTGAAAACTGATCTGCTGAAGGTTCATGTTTATTTATAAACTCAACGCTGATTTGAATAGAAATTCCAATTTGTTTGAAATTTATTATGAAGGGACTTTTTGAGATTTCTTGTCCCTTTGTTTTGATTTACGTTAGATTTGTTGTTAAGGGCAAAAAATCTATAATACTTAGAATTTTGAAATGGTGAAGATTTGTAGAAAAATGTACTCGGAGTATAAACAAAAACTGTAATTTAATTATTAAGTCTAGAATTATTAACTGTTATACTGGAAAGAAAAGTAAACAGCCAGATATATAGTTCACTGAGATTCAAAAAATGGGGGTATAACGTAGTGCATTCTGGTTTACGCTAAATCTGCTACTGCGCTGCCATTTCTCCGGTGTTGATCATGTGCTCTAAACACAAACAAACTAGACAAACTAAAAACAGCTGCGGCCGTCTTTAAACTTTTCACTGGGCATGGCTTTCTGAGCTTTCTGTTCTGTGCATGGTGTGCTGTGCATGGCTTTCTGTTCTTTTCGTGACTCCTGTCTTTCTACGACTGCTGAACCTCTAGACGTGTGCCCTGTACTACTGAATTTCAATTGTACAATTGAAAAGTACTGGAGAGCACTATCACTAATAGCATGAGTGTTATAGTACGTAATAATGTGCGAAGTTTGAAAAATAGGCTCATAAAATTGAAATTTGAAGTTCTCAATATACCAGCTTTCTTTAATTAAAAAATATAGTATTAAGAAATGAACATTGCACTAATAATCATCAATCACCTACCGCAGCAGCAAATATTAAACTAATAACGTTTGTATAGTGGAAAAAATAACTTATGAGCCAAAAATAGTGTTGTTGGTCAAAAATGCTTAGCATTCATAACACATAATTAAAAAATCTTGTAATGATAATAGTAATTGTACACAAATATTTATAATGAAAAATATATATCTAACAATAATAAAAATAATGCATTACGTGAAATAATAATAAATGTATGTAATAACAATAAAATATGTCAGAAAAACGTAATTGATGATGAGAAATAAATATGAACACAATAAAATAATAAATGACATCTAAAAAAATAAAGGAATTCCAGGATAAGGCAAGAAAGGAAAAGTGAAAATCTCTTGTGTCCCTCGCGAATCGAATTCTCGCTGAAAGGCGATGACCAGACCACAATCGCTAAAATGGTTGGACGGCTAGGAAGATGCCATCTTTTATTTCACAGATGACCAGCTTCAGATGTCCGTGAGAGGACCGGCCAGTGATCTGTGTCAGTTTTTTGTTTTATTTTTTGCCTCCTTCTTAGGTTGCATTTGTCGGAGCAAATCAAGATAGATCGAAGAACTCTTCCTAAAACAAATTCAAGAAAAATTCCTTTGGTACTACTTCTTAGAAATAAATATTTCCTGAACAATCCTGCAGAACAAGCGTTGGTCTTATTTTAATAATGTAAAAAATAATTCAATCTTCATTTATATACGCTATGTATAATTTATGTATGCACGGAAATATCATGAGATTCACTAATTTTTTTAAAATTTAAATAACTTAACTTTTTTGCACAGTATAAACTAAGTAAATGTTAAATCAGGATATCTGTAATTATAATAAAAGTTCTCCGAATAAATAAAAACAGGTTAAGGAGTAACAAACAGTAGGATCAGAAGATGTAATTATTTTTCAAACACATATATTAGCATCACACACAACTTTTGGGTCATTGAGTTGAATTGAGACATGTTAGGAATCAACAATTTTTTGCAGATTAAAAACCTAAAGAGAAGCGGTACCTAAGTATTAATAGCTGGAGTACAAGGGTTGTCCAAGTAAAAAGCAGCTACTTTATAAAACGTCAGAAATAGAGAAGTAAAACCATCATATATTGTTACAAACTAACATAAAAGTAAGTGCATCACTGAAACTGAAGCGTAACTTAACTTAACTCCGAACCTTAACTTACCTTAATCCCGAAATCTGGTGATTCTGGGGAGCCCCGAAGTATACGTTAGTGTGTACTTAGTACAACAGTGACAAAATGGAAATCATGACTTGGCAACGATATTTTTGGGGTATTTAAGTATCAATAGCTAAAGTATAAGGGTTGCCCAAATAAAAAGTAGCTACGTTTAAAAGCGTCAAAAATAGAGAAGCAAAACCATCCTATATTGTTACAAACTAACATAAAAATAAGTGCATCACTAAAACTGAAGCGTAGCTTAACTTAACCCCGAAACTTAACTTACCTTAATCTCGAAATCTGACGAGCACTAAAATCCCGACGTGCAAGTTATTGTGTACTCAGTACAAAAGTGACAAAAAGGAAGTGATAACTTAGCAACGATAATATGCCACACAATCAAAGGAGGTTTATTAGTGGGGCACTAAAGAAGAAACATTGCGGTGCACAGGTAGATGCTAAGCGCCAGGTAGAGTTCCCTAATAGTTTGCATGAGAACATGTAAAGGGAATGGGAGGTTTCCTAAGCAGGTTGCATCCATAACAAAACACAGTAGTGATATTTTTAGTGCAGTAGATAGTGAATATAAAGCGAACATTTATTGTCGAGTGTTGGCTGATTTTGGTGAATATTGGGTACTACAAAAAGCTGTGAATAAATTATGTGAATGTTTTTAAAAAGTTGCGCATCAATTTTATATCTATCAAGACTCAAAGCAAGCAAAAGTCATAACCTCCCATGAATCAATTTTGCATTGAGAACATCGAATTTTTGCTTTCCTTAGCGATACTAATTTAACTTTTTTATATTTATTGACAAATAAATTTGTAAAAAATAACTATAGGGAAGAGAAATTTAATACAAATTAGTCCTTTGGTTTGCTAGAAATAGACCACAGTTTTAAGAAAAACAATTTGGTATAGCCGTGGTAAAAATTTCTGGATAGCTTTATTTCAGAAGCTGAAATCTGATTGCTATCACTAGTGATAAAATAATCGGATTAATTTGATTTTTTTTCTACCATTTCCTTATTTATAAATATTTTTTTAAACAACAATTCAAATCAATTTATTATTATTATTTTTTAAATATAAAAGTATAGAATTGTTCTTCAGACTTGTGACTTAAAATAAAACTTATCAATATTTAAACATAGTTTATATTTTATTGTTAGCATTTATTCTATATTTTTGTTTGTATGTTCTGGCCAACATAAAATAAAGTTAAAAAAATAATATCAGCGAAAATTCATAAGAAATATTGTTGCATGTTTTCCGTTCTTCATCCCTTTTTTGTTAAGAATAAGAAAATTGACTTAGTCCCAGGGCTCAGTAAACACTAGCTACTCCTCTAGACAATAACCTTGATAAAACATTGGAATAATCTCTTGATGGAAGATGTTTGTTAAGAACTTTCTCATTCATCAAAAAAAAGGTGGATAAAATAAAAATGATCGAGTTTATCATGACGAGATTGAGACACGAATCACTTACTAACTATTATTACCTGTCTATAAATGAATATATTTTATGAAAGCCTAATAGTCATTAGTTATGGGCAGTTGATGAGGTACTTTACAAAGTTGAAACTTTTGTTTTTGTTTTGAAACTAGCAAGATAATTTTATTCTAAATATATTTATATACCCCTGTTTCTTACAAGTAATCTTTTAATAACAGGAATGAATAAATATAAAAATTAAAAGTGAAACTAATTGCAATATTTTTGATTTTATGGTGATATATTGGGTGTACAGATTAGTTCGGTCTGTTCTTTTGTGATCAAAAATGGATTTATTTCGAAACAAAATGAATGAACAGATAAATAAAAGTATTGTCCATCGCTGGTTACTATTTTTTCTCACTTCTCAGGCAATTTTTTTGAATTCCATTTCGAAAAAATGTCTCGTCTTTTGAGGTGATCCATGTTAGGAGCCAATTTTCGATTTCTGCGAAAGACCTGCCTAACTAGTGACCTGCCAAATCATGTTGCATCGGTTGGAACAACCAGTAATCAGAAAGAGCAATGTCCAGCGAATACAGCGAGTGCGGTAAAATATCCCACTCGAGCATTTCCAAATAAATTTTTACTACTTTTGTGACATCAGGTTGACCGTTATTAGGCAGAAGAATAACTTTGTCTTTGCTCGTATTCTGGCCGTTTTTCCGTAATGCACGATTCAATTGTAGCCTATACCGATCGCCCGTAATGGAATCACCAGGTTGTAACAGCTCACAGTATACAAAACTATTCACCATTCTTCATTCACCATTCTTGAAACGTCGAAACCATTCCCTACATGATTTATCAGTTGGAGCATTGTCACCATGAACTAGTATTCGATGCGCTTCAGCTGCACTTTTCCTCCAATTAAGGCAGAAACATAAAACCTCCCGCAAATGGTGCTTCGTTTCCACAAAACGTGACATACTCAGCAAAGTAAAAAACAGGGTTTTTGTATGAAACTCAAAGCGATATGAACTGAATATTATTGACAGATGCGTAACCTCTCTGAAACCACCGAAACGAGTTGTCACTATGAAACATTCATAACAGCAGAGCCATCTCTTAAAAATGGACTGAACTATTCTGTACTCAAAATATTGCTCTTACTTTTCACTTTTTATTATATTATGGTGTTTTCTCATTGATAAAGTAATGCTATTTTGGGCAATTTATCTATTTTTGTTTTAACTCTATGAAGAAAAAATTTATAAAATTTACCTTTAAATGTTAATAATCTTTAAGAAAATATTTCCTTACTTATCCTCTTTCTAGGTAGTAACACATAAGGCCCTTAAAAAATTTCAGTGTTTAGTACTTTTGCGTATGTGCGTGTGGGAGCAATTTGAAAGTTATTAAGAAAATATTAGAACAAATGGAAATCGAAATACAAATAAGCCGTTTCTATTAAATAATCTTTTAGTCACTCTCTAAGATCAGATGTAATGAAAACTCTTAATTGCTATTCGTTTTATATTTTCATAGCATCAATAAAAAGAGAGGCTATGAAACTAGAGTGGAATCAGATGCATAAATACTTATAAAGGAAAAATATAAGCAATTTCTTATATCATTAAAAAAAACATAAGCTCCAGAACATTCGAAAAAGGTATTTTTACACTTTTTTCTCCCCATGAACTGTTCATAATGCAACAGATGAACATAGGCAAAATTAATGTATTTAGACAGCACTTGATCACAAATTAAAATGTAGGTAAAGTTAGTTGCCTTTGTANCCGATCGCCCGTAATGGAATCACCAGGTTGTAACAG
Organism: Parasteatoda tepidariorum; assembly: GCF_043381705.1. Taxonomy (NCBI): domain Eukaryota; kingdom Metazoa; phylum Arthropoda; class Arachnida; order Araneae; family Theridiidae; genus Parasteatoda; species Parasteatoda tepidariorum. Next base: position 18,281,295 of record NC_092208.1, read on the forward strand.
CTCATAGTATACAAAACTATTCACCATTCTTCCTTTACCATTCACCATTCTTGAAACGTCGAAACCATTCCCTACATGATTTATCAGTTGGAGCATTGTTACCATAAACTTCATACAAGCGATGCGCTTCAGCTGCACTTTTCTTCCAATTAAAACAGAAACATAAAACCTCCGCAAATGGTGCTTCGTTTCCACAAAACTTGACATACTCAACTAAGTAAAAAACAGGGTTTTTGTATGAAACTAAAAGCGATATAAACTGAATATTATTGACAGATGTTTAACCTCTCTGAAACCACCGAAACGAGTTGTCACTATGAAACATTCATAACTGCAGAGCCATCTCTTAAAAACGGACCGAACTAATTTGTACTCAAAATATTACTTTTACTTTTCATTTTTATCATATTATGGTGTTTTCTCATTAATAAAGTAATGCTATTTTGGGCAATTTATCTATTTTTGTTTCAACTCTATGAAGGAAAAGTGAATGAAATTTACCTTTAATAAATGTTAGTAATCCTTAAAAAAAACTATTTTCTTACTTGTCCTCTTTCTGGCTAGTAGTACATAAGGCCTTTAAGAAATTTCAGTGCTTAGTAATTTTGCTTATGCGCCTGTGGAAACAATTTAAAGATTATTAAAAAAATATTAGAACAGATGGAAATCAAAATACAAATAAGCCGTTTTTATCGAATAATTTTTTATTAGTAACTCTCTAACATGAGATGTAATGAAAAATCTTAATTGCTATTCGTTTTATATTTTCATAGCATCTATAAAAAGAGAAGCTATGAAACTAGAATGGAATCAGATGCATAAATACTTATAAAAGAAAAATATAAGCAATTTCTTATGTCATTAAAAAAAACATAAGCTCCAGAACATTCGAAAAAGGTATTTTTACACTTTTTTCTCCCCATGAACTGTTCATAATGCAACAGATGAACATAGGCAAAATTAATGTATTTAGACAGCACTTGATCACAAATTAAAATGTAGGTAAAGTTAGTTGCCTTTGTAATATATTGTGAAAAATTTTATGTTTAAATGTGTCGAAAAAATATATTTAATTTGAAGAAAAAAATGAGAAAAAAAATTTAGAAAAGAAAAATATTTAGAAAAAAGTAACAATGCTATATTTTTTTTAATTTTTATAACAAATACTTGATTTTTTTCCTTAAAAAGCGAAAGTACAAGGAAAATTACTTTATTTCAAAAGTAATCAAGTAGGTACAGATTATGTGATGCAATATTTATTTTTACATTGGAGCCAAAACTACTTTGTACCAATTGTACTCGGAACCAAAAGTATAATTTTGCTTTTTCAAGTATGGCTTAAAATATATGGTCCTCCATGTATGCCAGCCATGTATTTCTGTAGTTATCTTAATCCAGCAGTCCTAAGAAAAAACATTATTTTTAGAGAAATTTAGTTTTTGAAATTACTTGGATGCAAAAGAGTATTTGATTTTAACTATTTTTGATTTATTGTTCTTAATTATCAAATATTTCGTTAATGTAACTCAAGTATAGCTTTCAATCCTCTTAAAATTATTGCACTTAGATAGTTTTTTTTAAAAAATTAGTTTTTTATTTAAATTTTTTAATACACTGAGAAAATTTCATCATGATTCTGTAGAGCATATCATAAAAACCATTTAATCTGTAAAATTTTCTTTACAGTTTTCTATTTTTCACTAAATGTGTAGCAATAAAACTATAATTTTTTAAATCCAAAATTTTAGCTACACCGTTATTAGCAGAAAAAATACCAAACTAGTGACATAATAAACAAATTTAATTATGGCATATTTTTTGATTTTGTTTACCGGAAATGTCATTAACAAACAGTACGATAATTTTAACAGCAATTCTTTCTCCGTGTAGATTATATGCTAGTGTAAATTTGCTTTCTACACAATTGAATTAGAAGAATATTTTTTATTGGGAATAAATTTCCAAAATTGAAGCCTAGTATATTTGAAATAAATTACTTTGCCATATCTTGCTATGGAACATTTATAAAACTTCAGTGCAAATGATTTGAAAACGCTAAAACCCTTCGTTCAAGAAAAATGATAACATTTAAAATTCTCAATAACCAGTCCAAAATGTTTTACAACTTAAATAAATTCTTTTTATTCAGCACATTTGAATGAAACATTTCGGACAGGTCTTGAAAAATAACCTCACTTGTAGTAGCTTTCTATCCATTTAAAAAAAGATTTTTTTTTACTATTTTTTTTATCAAAACTAGGAAAGGGAACGGAAGATTCAACAGTGCAAAATAGATCAAGGGGGATAGAATCCAAAGAATGAAACCATATTTCCTGGATATCTGTTCCTTTTTTGTGACAAGAAGTTTTGGAACGAAGTTGCGGAATCCCCCAGTACACCAAAGGGAATTTCAACGAGATGAAGTAGGCGACCAAAGCAATAAAGTGCCAGACAGATAGTGACGATTTCTTTTGAGGTCTAAAAATATTTAAGCAAAGCTATGTTATAATTTTTCTTTTTTCAGCTCCAATTTTGAAGTTTTGATCGTTGCTATTTATATGGTGAAAAATTCTAAAAAATAATAAATGCCTCAAGGCATACTATTTAAAGTATAGAATTTATATTGTCTTGGAAAAAATATACTATTTCTTTTTACGGAAATTAGCAAAAAGTTTTCAACATAGTTATATTTTTAATACCAACTTAAATGCAAAATTTAACGTAGAAAAGGAAGCGCCCCGCCGGCGCTAGACTTACGTTCGTGAATCCAGCCGGCCGTAGACTTCTCGTGTAGTAACTAGTGATTGGTGCACGTTAAATCTGTCGGGTTACAAAATCTTCCATGTTCTTATAAGCAAATTATACATCTGGGAGAGCTGAGTAGGATATTGATAGTTCTCTGGTTCAGGTCAAAATTACGATCTGTGGATGATTGAATGGATGTACGATTGGGTCCACCCTATAAAGGGGTGTGACGTATGGGTGTGGCAGCAGTTGAATTCTTGACGCCACTGGAAAACAAGAAAAATAACATCCTTGCCTTAATGGCCTATGACAACAACAGTTAAAAATCAAGTACTTTATTTTACAGTGTACCTTTTTAATACTGATTGTACTTGAGTTTAGTCTAAAATAACAAAATTCTAATAAAATATTACCCTATCCCTTAATTCTTAAGTGGAAAAACTCCAGGAATGGGGGACTGGATTTGAGATTAAAGAGAAAATTTGGTGTTATTAGCTAATTGTTTCCTAGTATGACACGAGATTAAATAAATAATCCCAAGAAACGTAGGAGGTAAGATATAACTAGATTGAAAACTTTATTTTCCCTCTAAAATATACAAAATGGAAGTGACAGTAGACATGTTTCAAGCGCTTAAGACAGGCATTCATTTTCAAGGCTTGCCAGACGCGAATGAGAAGATGCAAGGAAGTAAAAGTGATTTGAGATGATTCTTCTTATTCATGTCTGGCAAGTCTTGAAAATGGGAGCCTAATTTTGAGTTTTTGAAGCATGTCAACTGCTATTTAGATTTCGTATATTTTTGAAGGGAATAAATTTTTCAATCAAATAGTAATACATGATTATTTTTATTTTTTTGATATGACGTAAATTTCACAAAATGTCCTCATTTTCAACAATTTTTACTGAAATTAATTTCACAATTACAGCGTCATCTGAAATTTAAAATGCACTAACCAGCTAGCCAAATCGTTATTTTTTTTTGGAGAGTACAAATCTGCAACAAATAGGTATTCTTTCTTAAGATTTTGAAATTATTTCAACCTTGCCATCAAGAGGTGAGTTAAGGAGACCAAGTTTCAATTTTAAACTTTTTTGAAAGTTTGCTTAATTTGAATTTTTCTTAAAATATTTCATGAAGTTACTTTCAAATTCTTGACTCGATGATTATTTCTCAAGATATTAAATTTTTTTTGACCTTTTTGAGCTCCCTATATACACACGCGTATCAAAAGTTTAGCCCAACAATATAAGACTTCACTTTGCGGGAACAGTTTCAAGTTAGAAACTTTGTGAAAGATGCCATTTTAAGAAGAATGGTATTATTTGTTTCTTATTCAAATTTTATTTTGAATAAATATGTTTATTTTTAAATATAAGTATGTAAATCCTATAAATAAGGCCTTATGATATAATTCCAACGATAAAATACTACTTTATTTATAACTTTAGAAAAAAAATGAATAAAAAAACAGCTAAGTTTGGCAGCTACTACTAAACGAAAAATGCAAGCGAAGGGCATAACTTCAGAAGTATAATCCAATGAAACTTTTCTCAAAATATTCAGATAATTTCTAAGATATTTTTTTAAAAAAATAGAAAATTTATTTTTGAGTAACTATTTCTCATTAGAAGGACATTTGTCGCCTTAAATTTATCAAAACTCACAAACAATTGCTTAAAATGTCATCTTGCTCAATTTTGCATTTGTCATGCATTTTTAAAAGCACGAAATTGGCAAAAAAGTAATATAGAAGGTAAAATAAATATTTTCTTCCTGTTCTTATGTTTACTAGAAAAAATCGTTAAGATTTTAAAGATTTATTTATGCATGTGAATGAAAAGACGAAAAAAAAATCTCACTAGGAAAAGGATTTCATCAAAAATACATATATCTTGTCAATGCACATTTTTGAAGACTAAGGAGCATTTCATAGTTGTTAGAATTTGCTTCTAAATTTTTCTTAAAAAAATTCCTCACGTAAAGTCAAGACATCCAAAAATCTATGGTAAATTTAGAAGCTAAATTTTAAATTCAACGTTAGCTAAATTTGACATAAAAATACATTGAACATTCTGAAGTATTCATATATCATCACCAGTCATTTTTTTTTAGTATGGCGCACGTTCTATTTTAAAAGTGTTGTCTCATCATAAATAATTCAGAAGCAGCTCAAACATATCTTTCCAAAGGGAAGAGAATGCCTTGAAAAATTCCTGGAAATTGTTTATGTATTTTAGCTGCTTCACTGAAAATGAAAGATTCTTAAGAATAAACCACGCTCCTGGAAAATGTCGAAGGAAGTCATCTGAATATATGAAAGAAAAGATTTAACCAATCAGCAGTGCACCAAAGGACTGAATTTAGCTGTCCCCTGAGTTCGGAGAGAAAGGATAGCTTAATTGCGTGGGAGTGGTTTATTGTGATTAAGTTTGGATAGGAATTTCATTATTCCTTTGTTACTATAAGTCAAGTTGACTTTAAATTTTGTTTCGAGCATATTGCAATTATCCAATGTTCACAAGGATTTAAAAATGCGTGCCCTAGGCCACTTTTTTCCATAAAACACAATTAAACATTGGCATATTTTACAATTATATTATAGTAAAATATAAATATATTATATTAAATGTATTATTTATAGCGTTTGTAGTATATGTCTGTATTATAGTATTGTAATTATGTTTTAATTGGAATTTCACCATTCTTTTGTTATTATTTAAGATGACTTTACATTTTATTTTGAGCTTACTGAAACTGTTCGTAGTTTACACGGGTTTAACACCGGTCAAATGTTTAACACCGGCTATTGTATTCTGTAGTATAAAGTGTTGGTATGTTTAGTGTTAAAAATTAAACGTGCTGTAAGTCTCTGTTTTCCACAAAATATAATTAAGCAAACGTATTATCATTATTTTTTTTACAATTACAATTACATTATGACCACCCTGATAATAACATGTAGGACCACCTTTAGCCCTCAAAACTGCTAGCACCCGCCGTGGCATTAATTCCACAAGGTGCTGATAGGTAGTTTCAGGTATCTGGTTCCAAGCGCTCACCAACTGATCCTGCAATTTCCTGACATTGCGAGGGGGTAGCGTGGCAGCATGAATTTGGTTTTCCAAGTAGGGCCACAAATGCTCTATTGGATTAAGGTCAGGTGAATTTGGGGGCCAAGACATGACTTGAAAGTCACTGCAATGTTCCTCGGACCAATCCATGATGATTCGACCCTCATGACATGGTGCATTATCCTGTTGGTAAACACCATCCCCCGCAGGAAAAACTGTTGCCATGAATGGGTGAACCTGGTCTGCAACTATGTTCAAGTAGCTTATTGAAGTCAGGGATTATGCTATGAGGATTATGGGTCCTAATGTTCCCCATGAAAACATTGTTCCTGGGCAAGAAACCATGATAACCTGGGCGAGCCCACTGTTATAGATGGAGGGTGGTCATAATGTAATTTCTCTTCGGTGCATAACTTTTTCTTATATTAAAATACAAAAACCTTTTATAAGTACCTAAAGTATTTTGATTATTCTGATTTTTTTTTAAAATGCCTCCTTATTGTTTAATATTTTAGAGAACATGCTTATGTTTAAGCAATATTACATTTCCACTGATTGAAACTTAAATTTGATGAACTTAAATTCACGTATTTTGAAAGTATCAACATCGGCTTTACATTTACAAGTCGAAGAATAATCACGATCTACTCTACTTATTCGATACTTTAGCTAAATTTGACATAAA
>NC_092208.1:18287923-18343117 GCF_043381705.1 Parasteatoda tepidariorum
GATTCGACCCTTATGACATGGTGCATTATCCTGTTGGTAAACACCATCCCCCGCAGGAAAAACTGTTGCCATGAATGGGTGAACCTGGTCTGCAACTATGTTCAAGTAGCTTACAGACGTCAGGGACTGTTTTATGAGGATTATGGATCCTAATGCGCCCCATGAAAACATTGTTTCTGGTCGAGAAACCATGAAAACCTGGGCGAGCCCATTGTTATAGATGGAGGATGGTCATAATGTAATTGCACTTCGGTGTATAACTTTTTCTTATGTTAAAGTACAAAAACCTTTTTTAAGTATCTAAAGTGTTTTGATTATTCTGAGTTTTTTTTTAAAAAAATGGCTCCTTATTGTTTATTATTTTCGAGAACATGTTTATGTTTAAGCAATATTACATTTCCGCTAATCATAGCTAAAAACTTAAATTCCCGTATTTTGAAGGCATCAATATCGGCTTTACATTTATATGTCGAGGAATAATCATGCTCAACACTACTTTTTCGATACTAAACAACTGTATTAGAATTTAAAAATTGCATTAAATTATTTAACTTCTGGCAATCGCGGTTGAATGCGCGCATTCATGTTTCGAAAAGGTTACGTCAACATTGCAAATTCGTTTCTGTCACTTTAAATTTCTATGCTGATACTTATTCAATACTCAAATATAGTTGACTAAAAAAACTTACACAATATTGGACAACAAAAACTACATAATATGTATGAATGATATGTAATGGTTATTTATATTTCTTAAAAATCATAACGTACAGCCATAATGTCTCATGAAAACATAATATATGAACTTTTTTGGAATCATACTATTGAAAATTTCGGCGCCATTTCATTCAAAAACTATTCTTAATGCAAAACTATACATGCAAAACTTAAAATTCATAAAAAAAACAACTGCAAAGGTGTTAAATTCATATAAAAGTAAATGCAGAATGGTGAGTTTTTTTAAAAGTATTACCAATTCTATTTTATAAGCAATTAAAATACTCGAGAAACCATAAAACGTTGAATGCATGGGTTTTAAATTGGACTATTGTAAATACATCCTTACGAAAACAACTTTATAAAAATGATATAGTTTTTTTTCTGTTTACTTTTTTCGTCTAACATTAAAAATTCAAACAAAAGAAAAGCTTTCCTTTTTGTCTAAAAGTGCACTTTTTAAAATTTAATAGACTTTCTAAAAGCTTTAAAAGGCGAAATAAGTTTGCCGTTAAAGTTTCAAATATTTATTTATTTTATAATAGGTTCTACTTTGCAAACAACCCATTTTGGAAACTAATTCTTAAATTCCATCGAAGAGCGTAGGGAGTGAAAACAATGCTCTCCATATTGGGAATAACTTTTCCATAAAAAAGTTAATTAAGTTTTTTCAATGACTTTTTTTACGATCAGGTGATTAAACAGAATCTTAAAAGTGGAAATTAAAGGAAAGCGTTTATAGAGTTAAGAGTGTTTAGCTAGTTAAAAAAATATTCTCAGTTCATGAATAATAAATGTATTGGAAAAGTGAGAAGGGTGAAGTCTTACAAATTAAGAACAAATGTCTTTAAACATTTAGAATATGTAATTATGCAATACTTGGAGAAACTAATTATGTTCGATAAATATGAAGTGAAAGTCAATTATTTTTAAGCATTTCGGCTCATTAGAGAATTTGCTCATTTTTTCCCCTGTAAGATTATCTAATTTTATTGCTCACTACTGTTGCAGTTTCTTGTTGCTCTTTACAAAGAAACATGTTTTTATCAGTATATTTTTATCATAATTCTTAAGAGACTTATATATTACATGTCATTATTAAATGTTAGGAGGTAATTAGCTATTTAAGAAGTAAAACAACCAATGTCATACAAAGTATATTCAATTATACAGACAAGGCTCGTTGTATATAAGTACTGCAAAAAATCTTATTTATTCAACGTTAAAATATGCATAAAAATGGATTGCTTATTATTTTACATAAATATTATAGTAAGATTTTGAGATAATATTTATTATAAACATATTTATTTTTTTTAAATAATATTTAATCTTTTGCCGATAATTACGCTTCACACTTACATAACATTATGTAATTACATAATGCATAATTACATATTAATTACATTTTGCATAATTATTATAATTCAGGTGAGTGGCGGGGATAGCCTGGTTGGTAGGGCACGTGGCGCATGTCGTAGGTTCGATCCCCGCTGGTTGAAGACTTCTTGTGTGGTGGTAAATGGTGACTGATCCACGTTGAATCTGTTAAGTGACTAAGTACTCAATGTTCCCATAACAAATCATACACTATCTGGCCATTAATGACCGGACACCCCTCATTTCGGATACATGAGGTGCTAGTATCAAGTCAGTAGGGCCGCCACGTGCCCAAATCACAGCTTTAACCCTTCTAGGAAGGCTATCCACTAGGTGTTGGTACACGGTGGCAGGTATTGCCCGCCTTTCCTCCTGTAACATGGCGAAGAGTTGAGTGGTGGTTTTGGGGCGTTGTGGTCTGGCCCTCAACCGGCGCTCCAACTCACCCAGAGATGCTCAATTGGATTGATGTCGGGACTTTGGGATGGCCAGTCAAGCTCTTGCACCCCCATTTCATCAAACCAGTCCGTGATGGCATGTGCTTTATGAATGGCAGCGTTTTCGTGTTGAAACACAAACGGGCCATTACCGAACAGTTGCCACAGGGTGGGAAGTGCCGAATTGTCCAGGATGTCTCTACACTCTTCTGCGTTCAGGGTTCCACGCACTAACACCAAGGGTCCAAGGCCAAACCATGAGAAACAGGACCACACCATAATTCCTCCACCACCGAACTTCACAGTGTCCGGTCATTAATGGCTAGATAGTGTACCTCTGGGGTACTGATCCAGGAGTTTCCTTCTCTTCTGGATTGTTTCAAAATAAGAAGGCTACGGAGTTAAACATTAGTAGTCAAAAAACCGAAAATTGGGACGGCTGTTCAACGATGGTAATGAAATAAAATAAAATTACATGGGGTACCATTTTTTTCCCTTTGTGAGGCATGACATTTTTAACAGATCTTAGATACTTCCCGCATCGCCTTTTACGTTTTACTTTCATATTACGTTTGTTCAAATCGTTAATAGGTTAATATCTCCAAGCAACAGTTTTTTTAATGAAATTATAAGTCTGTTTTTTTTGTCGAAATGTATAGATTTAAAAACGCTATATATAATAAGGGTTCTCGTAAATGCTGCTATGATTCTAAATTTTTTAGGAGAGTCAAGGCTCATTAACAGAATTAAAAGTGCATAGGAACTCTTGCCTGGAAATGTCATCGTACGCCTATAGGAGCGCTTCCCTATAATGAACTGTTTAGAAGCATTGGAAGAAACAGTTCATTATGGGGATGCACCTCCAGTGGCCAACTATGGCATTTCTGGCCATGTATTCCTATGCAATTTTGCTTCTGATGATGTGCCCAAACTTTCCTAGAAATTTGTCGCAACATTTAAGCAAACCCCCTGTTTTAAAACCTGTAAACAAATAAACTAAATAAGTCATTTTTAAAACATCTGTAACTTTGGGAGCAAAACTAATTTTTGATTTGAAATTCCCAGACACGTATAATTTACAATCAAATATTCAAATAAATTCAGAATTTTTTTTCCTCAAGCGTCATTTAAGTGAATTTTACTGAATTTTGAAAAAAATATTTAATTCTCTTTATCTTTTTTTTTAAACTAAGCCCTTTAACATTTTCATATAATTCTATACTTCTGCATTATTTTTACATCAAAATTTATTCTTAAGATAGAGAATTGATTACTTATTATTCTGGACTTCTAATTCTTAAAAATTGATTTTTGAATTATTGAGCATTGATGATTCAACCCAATTCTCAATACTCTTTATACTTAACGTATTTATTAGGCAGAAATATTTATTTCATGTTGTTTTAGTAAGCAAATAGCCTATGAAAATGTTGTTGAAAACTTTTAGTTAAATTTTTAATTTGATAGTTTTTCCATTATTTAATTTCTTTTTCATATCATCAGTGACGAATTTTCTATGCAACTAATTAAAGAGGGAAATTTGAGAAGAAAAATGTTAATCTTAAAATTGTTTCTTACTTCTTAAAGTAGTCAACTTACAGGGATGAAAGGAAACTTATTTGCGGATGCGAGAATTAACGGCAAAACTGTTGTATAACTTGAAACTTTTAGCGATATTGTTACAATGCTTATCTAGTTTTCTGAGAAAAAAGGAAAAAAAAGTTCTGAGAAAAAATAAAAAATTAATGTCTTGAAATCAATTCAGGTAAAGTTTATGAACATTTGGAGTTGTATTTCTTTTCGTAAGTATTAACGAAAGTTTTAATTAGTGTAAGTTTCATTGGTAACATTTTGAAATATTGGACATAGCGGAATTTCGTTTCTGTTTTTATATTATCTGAAATCTTAAAAATTATGTCGATAATTTTCCTTACTCTAAGAAAAAAAGTACGCTCAAAACTAGAATAAAAATTACTGTGTTTCCAGCTCTATTGAAACACCAAAAAGCTCAGTAATTTTTATCAGAGTGTCTTATTAATGGTTATGGTACAATTAACACTAAAATATAATTTTACAATATATAATAAAATTTGGTAAATGTTTTTGATTCTGATACCTTAAAACAAGTCATAAAGATCATTCATTCGGTTAAGTTTAATTTTCATTCATGATTTTTCTCTAAATGTGAACATACAAGAACATCAATTTTGAAAAACAGAATTACCGGTAAACCGTTATGAGAAAATTTCTATGATGAATGGTTTATACACCTAAAGCGTATATCGGCTCTATTAAACAGAATTATGCTTTTTTTTAAAATTTATTTCTTTTTACCAGAAATGTTACTAAAAATATAGTTTGATAATTTTACCGGATTTTTTTTCTGTACGTAATATGTACTTATATAGTCCTCTTCACTTTATGAGTGAGGATTATTTGCTACTTGTATCAAGGTTATTAAATGTATTTGCTCTAAAATTAATTTTATTTTTTATGGCCCCACTAATTCTGCGAAAGTGCAGATAGTGTAGAAAAACGCATAGTTTTAAACTACCCGTATTTATCATATTAAAAAATGATGCTGTTATTGTGGTATGTCAGGAAATTGGTGCCGTGGATTACCACAGCACCAATTTCCCTCGTAGCACGTAGGTACGTAGGCACGTAGATACGTAGCACGGTCTTGGTGTTATACCAGCAAGTTTATGGATAGTTGTATTTATATCAGAATACCGGAATAGTTGTAATTTTATGAGTATTCATAGCTGTACATAGTTCGCTTAATCTTCGTTCGATATACATTGAAAGAATTTATATTTGATGTTTTAGTCTTTTTTTACCGAACAAATTTACGTTTGAAAATTATTAGTATCGCTGTTCGTATCTCAGATTTTTTCGTTCCTTTTATTATAAATTCTGTAGTTTCGGAATCAAATTTCAGTAAGAAACTTTTTAGAGTAACATCCTTTTTCTAACTAATCACAAATCCGCTGATAAATGATAGCTTACATAAAAATATAACAAATATACATATAAATATAACAAAGCAAAAGTAAAAAAAAAATTAAAAATACATTTGAAACTCACACTGTAAAAAATTCTGGATCAAATTCCGATAATAAGTACCGATAATTAGTACAGTTAATTAATTTTTACTGGAACAGGTCACAGAACAAAACATCTGATGTACCGGAATTTTTATAGCAATAATTTCCGTTAAATCACTGAATCATTCTAATTAAATAAATATAACTGTAAAAGTTACGGTATAATATTTTACTGTAAAAATAGACATTGTGGTAAATTTTTATGGATGATGTATCTAAAATGGTGGTACTTAATACTGTAATTTGATCCGAATTTTTTTTATATTGAACAAGAAATAATAAACACTCATAAAATAGATATTATGAAGAATGCTATTTACATATGAAGCATATAAAACCCGCATTAAAAAAATGCTAAATAATTAAAAAACATGGTAAAAAATACTCATAAAATTAGTAAAATTTGAAAATAGTATTAAAAATACTCATAAAAATAGTACGCTGCAATATTTAGAAAAACTTAAAAACTTGCACATAAAAATGCATACCAAACCTAACTTTGTTCCGGGCAAATAAAAAAAAATCCTGGGCTACATTGCACAACTATCAAAATTAAAAAATACACATTACTAATATTGCAAAATAGAGCATATAACTAACTTTGTATAAAAATTCACATAGCTAGTATTAAGAGGAACATATACTTAACGTTACATAACTATAGATGCAGTGCTGCATTATGGTGCTGAAAAAAAATCAGGGCTACATTGCACTACTATCAAAATTAAAAAATATACATCACTAATATTGCGAAATAGGACATATAACTAACGTTGCATAAAAATTTACATAACTAGAAATTAAAAGATACTTATGCTTAATGTTGCAAAACTATAGATGCAAAACTAGCATCACATTACAATACACATTACTGAAATACACGCACATTAAAATTATGGGTTACGCAAGTTATATTAACCTACATTAGCAAGACGCATAGATTATGTCTAATAATAGAACTGCATTAGCTAAAACGAGTTATCGGTCTATAGTATATTTTCTTCATCTAATTTGAAACTACCATGTGAATATGTAATATTGATTTTTATATCACCCATAAACCATCCTTGAAGAAAAGTCTGTCATCAACAAATGGTTCGAAAGGAAAACAAATCTTAAAAATTGCTTTATTTGATGACAGAATCTTTTTCCGACTGAGTCCTCTTTCCCATCACTTTTTTTTCTTCTTCTCCCACGCATCTATTTTTCGGAGCACGGAGATCAAGATCTCTCACCTCACTCTGCCCAGGAAAGAGATCTGACAGCATTGGAATGGGATCAAAGAAGTTCAATTGTCACATCATTCTCTTTTCTTTACCCCTTTAGTTTTTCCTTTTCTTGTTTTTCCCCATGCCGATATGGGAAAACAAACAGCAGGAGCCTGCGAAGACCCCCTGAAAACCTTTTCCCAGTATTACAACTTCCTGTATCTAGCTCGATATTGACTTACGTTTGTATTTGTGTTGGTATTTTCTTTCACTTTCTTTCATTTGTTGTTCGCCACGTGTGACTTTCAGGGGGGAACTGTCATCCCTCCGTGACGTTGAAGTTCATTTCGCTTGTTTGTCGCTAATACCACCTTCTCCTGTCAGCAGGTTTCTGTTTGTATCTGCCTTCCTCTCTTTTTTCTTTTTTGATCAGTGTCATCTACTCATTTGTATCGAAGACAGCATTATTTGTTTTCGAACAAATAAATGAAACTGCCATGGTTATGTCCGTGTACGATTGACAACTTTTGAATTAAAAATAAATCTTGCTGAAATTATTTTAGCGCTGAAGCTTGGAGCTTACAACTTCCAGGAAAAATAATTAAATTTTCGATTGTTGTTTTCATGTTGTTTTTCTGAAAAATGATAAATATTGATTTCAACTGAACTGAAGAAAGTATTATCTGATGTATTTACTGAAAGGTTTTTGAACGCTTAGAATAATAGAGAAATTTGTTTAGCTCTCGCAATTGAAAAAGCGTGCCTTTTATAATAAATGACCACTTTCAGAATTAAATGAGGTATTTATCATTGGAATTTGGTAATTTGTTGCTAATACCTCATCCTGTCAGCAGGTATTAGTATCTGATTTCCTCTAAGATTTTTCTTCTTTTTATTTTGATCAGTGTCATCTACTCATTTGTGAGGACAAAAACAGCATTATTTATTTTAGAACAAATAAATGAAACTGCCACTGTCATGTCTTTCTACAGTTGACAACTTTTGAAATAGAAATAAATCTTGCTGAAATTATTTCAGGACTGGAACTTGAGATTACGATTTTCGGGGAAAATAATCAAATATTTTGATAATTGATACCTAAAAAACGATAAAGGAACACTTTAAAGGAATGATAAAGGACCAGGAGGAGGACTTTCTTTCTTCTTTGATACAAAACTGTCATTTTCAGCTATATACAAACTTTATTTTATGTTGAAAATTGATTGTAAAATTTAGATCTTTATTAATGTTATTATCATTTTGTAATAAGCCTGGTTAATTGGAAAAATCCCAAGTATTTTCTATGCAACTTGATGCTCTTAGGTTTTTTGCAGTTCGCTTATATACATTTAAATTGCTTACAAAAGTTGAGAAGAATAATTCAACTGACCTGAATTTTCCTGGGCATATTGCATTGAGCTTTATCATTTGCTAGTGCTTTAAATAGAGTGAAGGTTACTCCAATTTTCATAATTTTACTCTATTTGATTGAACATACTTTTTTAAATCCTATTGTTTGAGTAACTATTAATAAGCGTTTATTTCATCCGGCCTATTATAATAAGTTTTAACTACTACGGGGTCTTTGAAACGGCTTTCAATTAACTAAGCTATTTGAACAATGGATTATATTTACTCTAGTAAGCCTAAATATAATTGAATTCAATACACTAAACCAATAAAGTAACTGGTTGATTAAAAAATACTTGACTATTTCCTAATTGGCTTTCAGTTGACAGTCAATTATCCTATATAATTTTTTAATAATCCTATATTGATATCTTATTGGTATGTTGATGTCTTTATTGGTATTGATATCTTTATTAGTATGAAGGGTGTGGTTGACGCAAGCACAAACATTGCACATTTATTTACTCACTGTAGTTTAACACATTTATTTTTATATAATGGCACACATTTCTTGTTCTGAGATGCTGATTTATTATATTTTTTTAAAATTATTTTACGCATTACTGGAATTTTTTTAGTTACAACTAACAAAGATTGGAATTTTTTGGGTAAACTCAACTTTCTCAGTTATTAAACTTTAACGAATGATGCATTATGTTTCAAATATATTCACGTATTAACAAAATGCATTACATTAAAAATAACGTTTTTTCCTTAAATAAAAAAAAAACTGAAGAAAAAAAAATTCTAGATAAAAAAATTTAATTATTTAAATCTACTAATATTTGTTTGCTTAGTTTTTCATTCTTTTAAAATTTGTTTCTAATCGAAGCAAATATTTCTACGATTTTTAAACATGCGTTTATTTAAGATCTTCTTGCTAAATGGAATTTAATGAATTTAAACAAGAATTTCCAATCGGCTAATTGATTTTCTTCCAGAAAGGAATTTGATTGCAGTGAATAGTATTCATTTCAAAGCTTTTAGCTCTTAATTAATTAATGACGCAAATGTTCAACATTTTACGGCAGACACTTTCGTATCAGTTTACTAAATATAAGGATGTAAAATTTTCTTCAGTTTACTTTGATACTATATTTGAAACCTCATTATTTTATTAATTAAAATACTCGATGAATGTAAAGTTATGAAGTATCATTTTTAAAACATTGTTTGTGAACAAATACTAGCTTTTTTAAGGGAATAACGATGTTTACATCAGGATATTTTAATGAATTTTCCAAAGTCAGTTAAGCTTTCTTTAAAAACTTGTTTAGAGTCATGTGGTTCAAACTCCTTTTACCTTTAAAAATAGCTCTTGTTGCTTTTTGTATTTTAAAAATTGGGTAATGTCCGTCAATAAATTACTTTTCATGCAATTATTTTTGTAGGAAACTGAATTTATTTTTAGACAATTCGCTTAGAAAACCACAAAATCACAAAATAAATGTATATCCTTAAGAAAGAGTTTAAGATTCAAAATTTCTAAAATCTTTATTTAAGTATCCATAACAATTAATGCTCGGAGAAACCAAAATCTTTTAAAATTATAGTATTGTATAGTACATACTTTTCGGCTAAAAATATAATTTTGCTTATTAAAACTAAAATATGTGGTATAGTAACCATTAATTTAGTAATTTTTCAGTCCAGAAGTGGTTCAACTAAAGTTCTGACTTTCAAAACTATAGTTCTTATTTCCACTTATTTAGTAAAAAATATAAAACTGAAAATCATTTATTTTAAGACAATATTTTATTGTCAATTTTATCAAAATCATTATCAAAACACTTCGGTAAAAATTATCAAGCTTTTTGATGATCTTATAGAGACGGAAGCATGGTCAGCTTTATCATTTTCTGGTAGTTTTGACCGTAATTTGTTTCTCTGAGTGTTTATAAGAAAAAAAATAGAGTGATTTCAGCTAGATTAAGTTACTTAGCTAAACTTCTCAGGTAAGAGCGAAAGACACAACAGCATAACTTAATGAAAATTATTATTGAATTTTATTCTGGTTAACAATATTTAGAATATATTTTTAATACTGAATTAAACGCCATGGAATAAGATGCACTACTTACCCAAATTTACTTTTTTGTTTTCCAGAATTAAATTTAAAGGAAAGATTTTAAATTTCATGCATCAAATGGACTATTAGAAATTCCGAATCAAATTATGGTAAAGAGCAAATTTAATTTATAATCGGCACTTTAGGTGCCAGTATTGTTTTTCGTAAAATCCATTAATATACCATAAAATTCAATTCTACACTACAAATAATATCTGATGCACTGAAATTTTTGCAGTAATATTTACCGTAAAATCACTGAATCACTGCAATTAAATAAATTTCACTTTAAAAATTACAGTAAAAATGGTTTTACTGTCAAATAGATGTTACACTTAGAATACCAATACTATTTACCGTAAGTTTACAGTGTGGGTCAACATTTCAGTGTTTCTCATATTTTTTACTATATTTTTTTTCTTCTGTGATACTTACAAAGATTACAAAAAATATTATGTTCTCCTGCATGTTTTAAAAAAGTACTCAAATATTAAAATTAAACTCAACAACGCTACTTTTTTTCGAACAACATGTCCAGTTACAACAAAATCAATGTTTATTAAAAATGTTTTCGTAATTTCAAACTTTTTATATTTTAAAAGAAAATAACTTCTAACTCTACTTCACATTTCAACAACGGTTCAGAACTTTTTTTTACACTGAACCTCATACTGACCTTAGAGAAAATATTTTTAATCAAAATTAAAATGATTTTTTTTTTCGTTTTTTGTAAAAATTTTATTTTAACTCTGATGGAACAATAATTACGTTATTATACGTTGCAAAATCTCTCCAAATATGGTGTTAAACTACCCAAAAAGTTGAAGGAAGGAACAATTTATTTCAGGTTAAAATTAAATCAAACATTCATATTCAACTTAAAGGGTGTAATTTGAATCTAATCTCTTAAAATTTAATAAATTGGAACCAATTACCTATTCACACCATAAGAAAATTATTTTCATTTCCGAAAACACCAATTTTTTTAAGGTGCATTTTGAATGTCGTCTATAGTTTGTTTGCAATCCGTTATGTGCTGATAAGCGTTTGGCATTGTTTTTTTCAGTGCTGCACACACAAAAAATTAATAAACGGACCACCCTGAATAACTTTTAATCTGATCATCGGAACTTCACGTTCTATGAAAAAGGGAAAAATAATGACCAAGGGAAAATTCTTTTGATATTAATGTAACCAACAACTGCTGCAAAGTATAGTGTTTAGACAGAACTTATATTTTTTCTGTTTAAATGCATTTCTGTATTACCTTCAATGATGATTTTTAAATATAACTATACTTTTACAATAATAAATTTATTATACACTGCGAAAAAAAATGGAATAACCTCAATAGCTTTTGATCTAATGATCTTTACGTTGTAGGACACAATTTTAAGGGTTCAAGAGGGTATAACCTCAAATATGGTAATAATTAATACTGATGATATTGTAAGTTATGAAATCAAACACAAAAACGTACTTTCTCTGAATAAACATTTGTTTTCTTTCGATGATTTGGATTTCTGACCCCCAAAATATAGGAAGTAACCGCAATCTAGGAAATATGGTGCTCACAGTTTGGTTAGGAGACTGACTCAAAATTTGGACTCCTCAATGTTAATTTTATTTACTTATTTACTTTTTGTGTATTTCGCCGTATCTCGGGATATTTTTTGTAAATTGAAAAATTTTCGCATTCAATTATAAAATTTATTTATTCAAGGATAACTCGAAACAAAGAACAAATTTTAGTTAATATTCATTATTTTTTGTTATTTCATTTAATAATAGTTAAAAAAATTGTGAATCGTAAGTCCTACAATTTCTACATCATTTTAAAAGATGTAATTTTACATGGCAAAAAACAAAACAAAAATTTAAAAAAGTAATTTCTAAAAGTTTTTTATTCCAAGAACTATTTGACCCGTTCATTATTTTCAAATTTTGTTTTTTGCCATGCAAATTTATATTCTTTAAAATGATGCAAAAATTATATACGACACAATTCAAGATTTTTTTGGCTATTATTAAATAAAATAATAAAAAATATAATTGTTTTTTAAAAGTTATTTTTTGGATGTAGTTTTCTTGGGAGAAATGAATTTCATAATTGTACCCAGAATTCTTTTAATTCGCTTTAAAAAAGTTTAGAGATATAGCGAAATACTCAAAAAGTAAAATTAACATTAAGGAGTTCAAACTTTGGAACGCTCTCCTGACCAAATGGTTGGTACAATATTTCCCCAAATAGCGGCTACCCTCTATATTTTCGGTGTCAGAAATTCTAATCCGTCTAAAAAAAGACATGTTTATTCAGAGGAAATACGTTTTTGTGTCTGATTTCATAACTTAAAATATTGTTTGCACTAAGTTTTAGCATATTTGAGGTTACTCTCTTCAACCATAAAGATTGAGTCCTAAAACATAAAGTTCCAATCATTAGATCAAAATTTGCTCTGGTTGGTCTGGATGGTGGTTATGTTGGCTACTTTACGCCACTTTGGTGTAAAGTAGCCAAATTATTGGTAGCTGTCTCTATTTTTAGAGTTAAGATGCAAGATTTTTGTTTGGGCTCAAACTTCGCAGATTCTTTCTTTCTATAGATTCTAGACAAACTTTTCTCATGAAATAATTATTTCCATTTATATTTCTTGTAATGATTTTTACAATAGAATCTCCGATACATATTAACATTTTTCAAAAGATACCTTTTTAGATAATGATAAAATAAAATTATTTTGCTACTCTACATTTTAACAAGCATTCAGTATCCGTAACTGATTTTGACGGCGTTACTTTCCAAACATCCTATAGGATACTATGGGAATAATTCAAAGATAAGTTGGAATGTTATTTCCAGTAATACTTTGATATGTGGATTTTACGAGTTTTATCGTTTTAACTATGCTTTCAACAATCATTTCGCAAATTTAAATTTTTATCTATGTAAAAAAATCGGAACAGAGCTTGGTGTTAGTTTACAGAAAACATGGAAACAATATTTTCAATATTAATTATAATAATAATTTACTGTCGTATTTAAACTTTGCAAACAAAGAAAAATAGTATGGTTAAAACTACATGAATATGGTAAAATTTACTGTGTTTCTGGATCTATGGGAACATCAAAAAGATTGGCAATTTTTACCAAAGTGCTTTGGTAATGATTTTGATAAAATTGACAATAATATATGATTTCAAAAAATATTTTATGAAATTTGGTAATTTATCATGATACCTTTGAGCATGGCATAAAAATCATTTATTCGGCTAAATTTACTTTTCAGTTTTGTATTGTAATTTTGGTAATCAAAATTTTCTATTAAACCGTCATGGAAAATTTACAAAATGAATCGTATACATTTCGCATAATTAGGTTCTATTAACCTGAATTACGTTTTTTTTGCGATAAATTTTGTAACGAAACAATACGGTAATTTTACTATCATTTCTTTCTTCGTGTATTAATGATTTTGTGAAAGGATAATGTTGCAATTCTGATGAATTATTTAAAAAAAATTAAAATAATTGTAAAAAAATAAACTAGTAAAAATGCTTTATATTTTATCAATTTGTTACGTTTTAAAGATATAATTTATTTTTCTTACCGAAATAAAAAAAGTAGAAATTTGTAAGTTTGAAAACATTTTGGAAATATAAATATGACTTTTTAGCAATGTAGGTTAGAGTTTTAAGTATTTAAAATAACATTTATACTTATGGAAATAAAGTTACTTTTACCTGGACATTTATCTGTTTTCATGGACAGTGCATGAATAAACGAAGCATATATAATATTTGACAGCGTCAAATATTTACATAGTAAGTGTGGGAAATCTTGTTTATGTTACATTAGATAAGCGCACTTGGAGTTTACATTTACCACAACCCCCTCCAACATGTATCTTGGAGTTGCTGGCCTTGAAAACATTCAAAATAGACTTCATGAGTGTTTACCTGATATTTCACTCATGTGATAACTTCCGCTTTATATTTGAAGATTCAAAGCAAGCTCTCTGTGAAGTCTGAAACTTGCATACATTTTAACGAATAAATTCCATTTAAAAATTGTTGGAGCTATAAGATATAGAACTTACTGTAAACTTCTATATTTACTTATAAGTCTCATAAATGATTATCGCTGAGAGTCGTAAATGGTATGTAAGTTTAGGAAAACTCTTACTAGTTTGCATTTTAAAAGTCTCGACCAATTCAGACGGTACAACTCGTACTGAAATTTTTCAGCTATGCTTTACAGCTGAATAAAATTTTGAAATCAATTTCTTAGACGAAAACCCACCATCTTTGAAATTTTAAAAATGTCGGCACTCATTAAATTGAATAGGTTTTAGTCAAACCAATGTAAGTAATTTTAATTTTTTTCAGGTTTTAAATACTGAGATGCAACAATAATTACGTAACTCTGCACTTTTATATGTGCTAAAACTTCAGAAATGAACTTGGCAGCGTTATTTAATAGTAAATATATTATAAAACGCGGTAAAAATATCTTCAATCTCTATTGTAAAGATTGTTTAAGATAATATTTACAGTTTGTAAACTGAATAAAAAGTTGAATCCTACCAGAATAATAAAAAAAATTACCATGTTTCTGGCTCTTTAGGAAAACCAGAAAGCTTGGTAAGTTTTATCGAATCGCTTTGATTTCGACTTTGGTTTGTAAAATATTTATAAAAATTTGGTGAATGAGGTAAAATTAGGTAATTTTTTCATAATACCATAGAGCGTGGTATAAAAATCACCATCTATTTGGTTAAGTTTACTTTTCAATTTTGTATCTTCTAATAAATGTTAAGTAATAAGAACTATAATTTTAAGAATCAAAACTTCATTTAAAACTTTACCATATGAACGTAACAATTACAAAGTGAATGGCATAAATATAGTATATTTTGGTTTTAGTAAGAAGAATTATGTTTTTTTTTTCTTTTTGTACAAAGGCTTGTTAGAAACACTATGGTAATTTTACGAGAATTTCTTTCTCAGTGTAATGTTGCAAAGACATATTCATTTCTGGTAAAGTATTTCAAAAAATGAAAATAATGTAAAAAATAAACTAGAAAAAATGCTTTATTTTTTATCAATATGGTACATTTCAAGATATAATTATTCTGTTAGCCAGATGGTATAAGGTATTAGGACATTGGGAGTTTGAAAACATTTTGGATACATAAATACGATTTTTTAAGCAATAAAGGCTACAGTTCTAAATATTTAGAATAACATTTATACTTATGGAAATTAAGTTACTTTTACTTGGACATTTATCTGTTTTTAGGAACAGTACGCGAATAAACGAAGCATATATATTATTTGGCAGCATCAACTATTTACACAGTAAGTGCGTAAAATCATATTTATTTCATATTAGACAAGCGCACTTAGAGTTTACATTTACCACATCCCTCCAACGTGGATCTTGAAATTGCTGGCATTATGTTTGAAGATTCAAAGAAGCATTTCAACGAATAAATTTCATTTAAAAATTGTTGGTGCTATACGATGTAGAACTTGCTATGAACTTCTATATTTACTAATAGGTCCTATATATAACGCTATGAGTCGTAAATGTTACATAGTTTTGGGGAAAATCTTACTAGTTTGCATTTTAGAAGTCTCTAACAATTCAAACAGTACAATTCTGTTATAAATCTTACTAAAATTTGTCAGCTGTGCTTTACAGTTGAATAATATTTCAAAATCGGATTTCTAAAAGGAGTCCCAGCAGCTTTGAATTTTCGAAAATGCCAAGACTCGTTAAAGTAACTAAGTTTCATTCAAATCAATATACGTAATTGGAATTTTCTTCAAGATTTGAAAATTGAGACCCATTCTGACGAGAGCCGATATACTGAAATTCCTACTAAAAAGAATATTTCCATAATCTCTCAACTTATTTACCTCAACAGTAAGAATTTTCATTCCAAATTTATGGTAAAATAATTGGTAGTAGTATGTCTGTACGATCGTAGATAAAGTTTACAGCGAAGAGAATTTTTTACCTTTACGGATTTGAAACCGTTTTCAGCTAGTATGGTTATGAAACCCTAAATACAAAACTGTATGGTTTTTAAACCATTTACAACTAGATTTGGTTTCAAACCCGTAAAAAAGTTATTTAATTGAACATAGAGGCTAGGTTTTTCCTTAGGTAAAGGGCACTGGAGAGTGCACGGCACAGGAAACTTTTCATGTGATAAAAATAATACAAGAAATATTGTGTCAATGCTGAGACTCAAACCCTAGTTCTGTTGGTCATAAGATTGACAGATTAGCCTTCTCAGCTATAATATGTACCCAGCTGCAAGAAACTTCAAAAGGTGTACCTAGATGGTGCGATAAAATTCTGGTCAACTGTATTAGGCGAAAGTAGTTAATAAATAGTTTTTCTCACAGTTAACAATTTGATTATCATCTTCTTAATGGTTGTTTGACTGATTTATTTGAATATGGTGAAATAACAACTAAATAAATTGTTATTTAACAATTTTTTCTGACAAATGTGTTAAACATTTGGATGTAAAATAATTAATAATTTTATTTTTGAGGAGGAAAAAATAGCTATAAAACCTATTATTTATTCCCTTTGGGCAAAAGGCGATTGGATTGAAAAAAAACTTTTAATATTTTCATACTTAAGATTTCCTTGGTGATACATGTTGTCAAAAGGAATATCTGACGAATTTAAATCAATTTAAAGGACATAGTTACCATTGAAACTCTGCAATGTGTCACAAAAAATGAATTTTATAAAAAAATTTGACAGTATTTAATGTATGAGAATGAAAAAGATTATTTTCTTTCAGTTATTTGTCATTCGACAAAAATAATTTCTTTTTCTTTTATTGGAAGGAAAAAATAGTTCTACGTCATGTGCAGACATTGAATACATACGTGAGGATGTCTCGTTTGAACTCTTTGATCCTTTACAGATGTCAAATGCATTCACGACTGAAGCAGAAATGCTTACAAGATTTATAAAATGGAATTCAAACGCAATGATGTTGATAAAAGAAATAAATAATGAAAAACAAGTCGATTATTTGGAATATTTGAGCTCAGACATGTATTTTTCGAAATGTATTTTCACGCTTCAATAAGCCTTAAAAATTCATTTTATTTTGCATTTTTTTATTTATATATCAGTTTTATTTATTCAATATTCTAACAAAACATTTATTATATTTATTTAAATTCATTGTTCTTTCTAAAGTTTTAAAATTTGTATTCATTAATTGCTAAATTTTATTAACAAATTCCTATTTACAATCAAGTTATTGAATTACGAAATTAATCTAAACATTTAATTAAATAAGACTGATTTTGAACTCAGACAGAATTTTTCCAAAATGTACTTTCACGCTTCCATAAGCCTTAAAAATTCAGATTATTTTGCACTATTTTATTTCTATATCAGCTTTTTTACTCAATATTCTAGCAAAACACTTATTATATTTATTTAAATTCATTGTTCTTTCTAAAATTTCAAAATTTGTATTCATTAATTGCTAAATTTTATTAACAAATTCCTATTTACAATCAAGTTATTGAATTACGAAATTAATCTAAACATTTAATTAAATAAGACTGATTTTGAACTCAGACAGAATTTTTCCAAAATGTACTTTCACGCTTCCATAAGCCTTAAAAATTCAGATTATTTTGCACTATTTTATTTCTATATCAGCTTTTTTACTCAATACTCTAGCAAAGCACTTATTATTTTTACTTTAATTCATCATTTGTTTTTTAAAAATGTAATTTTTATTGATTAATAAGTAATTTTTCAATATTAAATTTTTTCTTACAATCATGTTATTGATTTAAGAAGCTCGTCGAAATATTTAATTGAATAAAACTGAATACTTTGAACTCAGACATATACTTTTCAAAATAAGTTTTAGTAAACTTTAAAAATTACGATTATTTAACGCTATTTTATTTAGAAAATATTTACCAAGGCATTTATATATAAATTCCTTATTTCATTGAAAAATTTAAATTTTTATAATAACTCATTTTCATTAATTTGTAAGTGATTGAATTGAGAAACTCATAGAATTATTCAATTAAATAAAACAAATTTTATTAATGCTCCAAACAAATAACCTTTGATTTAGAAATTATGATTAGTATTAAAATAATAAAAATTAAGAATCTTTGCAAAGATTAAAAAAAAAGTCGAATATTTGGGAAAGCAGAGAGTATTTTTCACATTGTTTCACTCTTCAATAAACCTTAATAATTCAGATTATTTTTCACTATTTCGTTCATTTATTAGTTCTATTCACTATTCATTATTCTAGCAAACCATACATTAAATTGAAATTACAATTTTTATTGATTATGTCATAACTTTTATTAATAAATTTCTAATTACAATCATATTATTGAATGAAGAAACTCATCAAAATATTCAATTAAATAAAGACAAATTTTGTCATTAATGTTCCAAACAAATAATCTTCGTTACCTGATAAAAAAATCTGCAATCGCTTCAGAAATTTTTTGCTTGATATACTTGTTTTTTTTCGTATTTATTTTCTACTTTATGTGTTCTAATTTCGTTTCAATTTTTTTTTAGTGCTCCTCCCACTATTGTATTGATTTATTTCGCTTTGGCTATATTTATACAATGTTAGAAAGCACTCCTTTTTGCGGATATAATCGTGTGGGCTGATGAAGAGATCATTTCTTTTCTTTGTCTTGTTCTCCGGATTTTTTATAATTTTTTTTTCTTTTTTTAGATAATCAAAAATTACAAAATTATATTTTTTTGAATGATATTTTTAGTAATTTTCTTCTCTTGTCATATATATATATATATATTACATTTAAATTAGATACTATATGAGGTTTGCCGAAACTTTCAGTATTTTCCGTTTCAGGCGGAATTCTGCTTACTTAGTGAAGTTTTAGACAGATTATTAATATATCGGCACTATTCCAAATGTTGGAAAACAAAATGTCTTCATAATATTCGCATTTCCTTTTATAGAATCTGTTTATATCCAGTTCAACTATTCTGTTTAATACCCCCTCTAGTGTAGATTGACTCCCAGCTATTTAAAAGTCGAAAATTTATTCTCTGCTTTATGTCGGATATATAGGTACTCATATTTTGATGTTTGGGTGAACCTGAAATTTCATTTTGGTGAAACATTTTTCTCTTAGAAGTGTAAAAAATTCTAAAACAATGTATTCTAAGTTTAATAAATTATTTTTATTCGTATTTATCATTGTACGAAGTAAAGTTAAAACCGACTGAAGAAGAAGTTGGAGATGGATATAGAAGTAAATATTCCTTCTCAATGCTTCTATGAGAATGAATATTTTTAATGTCTCATAGATTTTGAAAAGGATTTTGTCATGAGTATGAATGTAGTAAAGAAAGACAAAAGAGTTACTATAAACCTTAAAACCAGTACTTAAAGAACACGTTTAAGACTGATTCTATATAAAAAAAAAATTAAATTCAGTTGGACTTAATTATGTATAAAAAAGAGGTCATCAAGCAAAATTTTACGCGAAATAAGGAACAACAAATAAGTTTATTTTCACTATTTTTATTATAATTAAATTAATAATAGGATTTTTNTATATATACATATTATATTATATTATATTTAAGTTAGATACCATATGAGGTTTGCTAAAACTTTCAGTATTTTCCGTTTCAGGCGGAATTCTGCTTACTGAGTGAAGTTTTAGACTGATTATTAATATTTCTTCACTATTCCAAATGTTGGAAAACAAAATGTCTTCATAATATTCGCATTTCCTTTTATAGAATCTGTTTATATCCAGTTCAACTATTCTGTTTAATACCTCCTCTATTGTAGATTGATTTCCAGCTGTTTAAAAGTCGAAAGTTTATTCTCTGCTTTATGTCGGATATATAGGTACTCATGTTTTGATGCTTGGGTGAACCTGAAATTTCATTTTATTGAAACATTTTTCTCTTGAAAGTGTAAAAAATTCTAAAAGAATGTATTCTAAGTTTAATAAATTATTTTTATTCGCATTTATCATTGTACGAAGTAAAGTAAAAACAGACAGAAGAAGAAATTGGAGTGGGATATAGAAGTAAATATTCCTTCTCAATACTTCTATGAGAATAAAATTTTTAAATGTCGCATAGATTTTGAAAAGGAACTTACCAAGAGCATGAATGTAGTAAGGAAAGAAAAAAGAGTTACTATGAACATTAAAACCAGTACTTAAAGAACACGTTTAAGACTGAATCTATATAAAAAATTTTTTTTAAATGAAATTAGACTTAATAAAAAAGAGGTTATCAAGCAAAGTTTTACACGAAAGATAGAACAACAAATAAGTTTATTTTCACTATTTGTATTCTAATTAAATTAATAATAGGATTTTTTAAATAAGATATATATATATATATATATATATGAGATGGCAAGAATAATGGGAAATCAATTGAAGAAATTGTAATTAGATAGACGTGTACCGTTAGACGTAATTTTTTTCCAGCTGAATTTCAAAATTTGTTACAAATGTTCTACACAGATGGCGCTGTTGACTGAAAACGATATTGAACAATGTTTTCTTGTGCATGTAAGATCCATCTAACTTAAATATTTGCATTGGTGTCAATGTATTTTGTCTTCAACAAATGGTAGTTATTTTTAAGACGTTGTCTTATAGTTTTTTATTTTAATCGCATTGTCATCCGCCAGCGAAATATTATATTCTTTTTCAAACTTTGTGAGAAATACATTACATGGTATTTTAATAGAATGCGTTAAGCCTTACAGTTCTATGGAATTTTAAAATATTTGGCTTTTTTCGATACTTGGAGAGTCGATAACTATTTTAAAAATAAAATTATTTCTTAAACAATAATACTGAAAATGAAAAAAAAAATGCTTAATTTAGACTATTTTGATTAGACTATTTGTTGGCGTTGCTGACAGAGAAAAGCTATCGAACAATTCTTTCTGGTGCATGCAAGACTTTCTAATTCAAATATTTGTTCCGATGTTGATTTATTATGTCCTCAGACTGCACCATGCAATTACAGAAAATGATTATTTTTTAAACAATGTTTTGTAGTTTCTGTCTTTTCACAGCGCCATCTGCGTACAAAATTTTTACTCTTTTTTTAAACTTCTGGAGAAAATCATTATATGGTATTATAAGCGAAAAACTCTAAGCCGTACACTACTGTTGATTTTTTTTTTAAATTGTTGGTACTTTTTAACATGAAAAATGCCGAAAGCTATTTTAAAAATGAAATAAATTAGTAAAAAATTAGATTGGAAGTTCAAAAAAATGTTTAATCTAGATGTGTTTTTTATTCCTAGGTTATTGCAACTATATACTTAAGCTGAGTCTTCTTTTTTCTTCCAGATACTCTATACGTAGAATATGTAGAAGAGTTTCTTTCATTGTATCGCATGTGCCTTAGGGAGAAAGATGTCGAAAGTATGTGACAACACAAGGCTCTTAGATTTCCGCAAATATGTCCGCATCGAATATGACTTTGCTGTGTCAATCCGAACTTTTGTTTCGATTTTTTGTTGTATCGTCGGACGCAAAGTTACATTTACATCTACTCAGTATTTTCCGATCTGCAATACTTGTTTTCTGAATTCAAAGTGTGTTTTTGAGGAAATTGGAAATAAAAAAAGTTTTAAGAAAAAAAAAATTCAAGGAAACATAACTCTTTTTTTGATTCGTTTGTAAAGTATTGTGCCTTAAGTCAATTTTTTAATCTTACTCTTTCTTGAAAATTTAAACAATTTTAGTAAAAACTTTAAAATCCATTTTTTTCCAATATCATTTTATTTCTGCTTTCGGGGACATATATCAAAACTTTACAATAGGCGAGATTGTTATTTCAAAGAAAGCAATTTGTTCTTCACAAAGCAAAATAATCATGCTATGAATGACATATTATAAAGAAAATTAAACAGTTAAAATTATTTAAACGGGTTAAATTCAAAATAGGACTGCATAAATAGGAAAATTATTTAAGTGAATTGAGACTTAAGGTAAAGAAAGGAATGATTATTAAAATAACAAATATATTTAATATTATAAAAAATCTCGTTTACTTTAAAAATTAAGAAACGTTTTGAAGTTTGAACCATTTCAAGCGCTCCAAAATAGACTCTCATTCTCAAGATTCACCAGAAAAAGTATACACTACATCGGAAGAGGACTAGACGACTTTTGTTGTAAAGCCCGAAAGTGGCATACCAAATAAGTACATAATAAGTACCAAATAAGTACATACCAGTAACCAAATAAGGGAAAAACATTGGACTTTGCCAAACCTCCTGATTTTTTTCGGTGAAAGAAAAATCGTATAAATGAAGGTTGATTTTAAAAAATTAAATGAATAATCGGAATATAGTTGATAATAATAATAATAAATATAATGATAAATATAATAAAAATAAATATAATAATAATAATAGAGTTTATGAAAATAGTAATAATATAATTAGTAATAACACAAATGATAGAATTAATAATAATAATATAATTACATTCATAAATATATAATTGCTTATATAAATAAAAAAAACTAATATTTTCTTAGGGTTCTTTTTCAGTCCTCTCCTTTAAGAGAGAAATTAAAAGTAAGTTAATGAAAATTTGTAAATAAATTTTTTAAAAAGTTTGATTTTATATTTTACTTGAAATCAAAAAGGTTTTCTTGGAGATAGAACAATGCTTTGTTAGATTTTAAGGCAATAAACTGAGTCTTCCTGAGCCACCTCACCCCAAATGGTGACTTTGTGATGCACAATTATTTTTTCTTAATTTTCCTGTGAATTTGGAATCAAGTTTTACTTAACTTATATAAAAAAAAAAGAGTTGCTCAGACGTAATTTGTAAAATATGCAAAGCTCAACATAGCAATTTAAACTACATAAAAAAGTGTCCCTACAGAATTACTTGAAGAAATATGAATTTTTTTGTAGACAAAGATTACACGTAACATTTATTTTATGATATTAATGAGTAAACGGCAGTTGAGAAGGTTTAGACGTTCGCAAATTGCGAAAATACAAGTTTGTTATTCAGTGACCATACAATAAATGACGTTATTATGAAATATTCTGTATCTTACAGCAGAAACGAGGTACTTAAAAATCCCTGAACATCCTAATTAACTTTAAAAGATGTTTCACGAGTAAGGGATTAAAATAGATAAAATTTTGAGTTAGGATTATCCCAGTGGAACAGGACTTATCCAAACAACACACGTGCTTAATAACTGTTATTCAATGTACTGTGAAACAATTCAGTAAAGTAGTCTCAGTAGAATGAAGCCAATTACGGACTCTGAATCTGGCGGCATAATTGGTAATTCCGTAGATTCCGACTTTATATTCCGACTAGTTAATCGCCAAAGTTTTGTGATTATTGTAGGCACAGGTAATAAGTTACCTTCTTGTTTGGAATAAAATGAATGTTTGAAGTTATTCTAACCATTTCCGTGTTTTTTACTTCAGATTTGAATAAATTGAAATTATGAAGCAATAAAAATATTTTTTCTGCTAGATGGAATAATGTTAATAAATTTGTTTTTTAAAGGAACGTAAGTTTCTAGAACTTGTTAATTCAAGGGTTTGATAAATTCTAAAAATAGGTGAATAGATTAACAATCGATGGTTCATAACAATCGATGGTTCTGATAATAAATTCATCATCAGAGTGCTTAAAATTTGAAAGCTAGATACCCAACTCGACATTTGCAATTTTCATGTGCTTTGAAACACAATCCAAATTACTCAGCTTTCAGTAAGACAGTGTGAACTTTTTGATTGCTTTTAGCCGAAGTATAAAATAGTCAAAATTCTGCTAAATGTTTTTATATTTTATTTCATAACCGTCGTTGAACAGCTGACTCGATTTAAGGTTTACTACTACCAAAGTTCAACTCTGTAGCCTTTTAATTCTTAACCCAATCTAGAAGACAGGGGAACTCCTGGATCAAGTATTGGGAGAAATATACCTTCGTGGAGGGCTTTGATGGAACTAACTCGCGTTTTAGTTACATGATGAAAATTACGAAAACCTCCCATAGTTAGTCAAATGGCAAGGAGATTCTAACCCATGATCCATCTACCACAGAGAATATTTTACGTCAGCACTGAGGTCGATGCGAGCTGGATGCAGAATTTGAATCAACCAGCCATTCACTAGAATTATAGCTCAATTGACCTCATTGGAAGGTGAGTGCTCTATTCCTTGAGACATCACATGGTTCTCAGTTAAATGTTTGGAAATTTTGCAGTGCTTTGAAGCATATTTTAAATTATTCAGTATTCCATAAAACAGTTAGAAATATTTGAGTGCTTTGAGAAGCACTATAAACTAGTTGGCATTCAGTAACATTGTTGGAAATCTTAAAGTACTTTGATACATAATCTAAATTACTCAGAATATAGTAATTCAATTAGACACTTTTAAGTGCTTTGAGGCGCAGTATAAAATAATCATTATACAGTAAAACTGTTGAAAATCTTTGGGTGCTACGAAAAACAATCTGAATTGCTCAGCATTCAGTAAAAGAAGCAGTGGGGAATATTTGAGTGCTTTGAGCCTGAGTATGAAATATTCAATGCTTAGTAAAACTATAAGAAATCTTGGAGTGCCTTGAACCGCAATGTAGCGAAAATTTATGTAATCTTGATGCGGATCAAAATTGAACCACGAAGCTCAAATTTTTATTGCAATCTTAACGTGATGTGCCATTGAGGCTCATTATTTAAGCAATTAATCTTTTTTGACTTGATTACACAGTTTAAACTGAATGTAAGTGCTTAGATTTGTAACCATGCAAAGTTGTAGAAAATCTGTTGATAATATAGATCAAGCTATCAATATAATGGCTCAATGAAGAGAGGAGAAAAATTGTTCAGAAGTTAACTTACAAAGTTAGAAACATGTATTTTTTTAATTAGTGGCAAAATTTATTTCTCATTTTTAAGAAAGAATTTTGAACAAAATGATGAAAAACTTGTAAATTTTATTTTTCGAAATTACCTTATCATTAAGTCCAAGTGGTAATATACTTGCAAAATGTCAATTTCTGTAAACATACATTGCAGATTAAAGTAAAATTAGTCTTAGAAGTTTTGCACTATAATTTTGTTTTCAAACAAATTTTTTTTCCTGAATTAAAATGCAAACTGAAGGTGATTTATTTAGCCCATAACTAATGCAATACAATCGGAGCAGGGTTCTTTGTTTAATTCCTTCATCATTGCTTTCTAAACCTTTTCATAACGAGTAATAATTAATGAAAGCACTATTCTATTTAACCCAAAAAGAAGATATTATTTATGATTCAGATTCTACTTTTTTTTTGTCATATGCCTGGTTAGGCAGTGGGGGTGCGATTGTTCCTGTTTTTCAGTGGCGCCATCTATGGGCGGAAATTTGACTTCTGCCACGCCATTCACACAACCACAACCCGTTCATGGGACGGGTCACATTCGCACACATTCACACACAAAGGAGAAAGGACAGAGAGAGAGAGAAAGAAACATCCATGTCTTGCCCGGGATTCGAATCCAGGACCTTTCTGATGCAAGGACAGTTCCCTGCCCCCTACACAGGCCGGTCGGCGATTTTACTTTTAATGTACTTGATATGAATAAAATTTTTCACATTCTTCGATTAATTTATATTTCGTGGAATCTTACTATATCTGCGTTAATTACTTCATATTTAAGAAACATTTAAATAATAAACAGTAATGTCTATAATTGAAAAATAAACTATTAACGATTATGATTAAATTTTATCCCAAAATCAAGCAGCATTGATGATTTAAATACAATATACTTGAATTGTTTTGTAGATTATGATAAAAATTTCCATTTTCTTTATTTAAATAATCGTTTGGAACATCTTGCAATATATGTTTTAATTACTTCGTATTAAATAAACGCTTTACAAATTTAAACCTAAGTCAATAATTAAAGAACATTTTATATTTGATTACGATTAAAGAATATATTACAGAAGATAATTTACATTTATATTGAACATATTTTGAATTCACTTTTCTTTAAAATAAAAGGTCATTAACTGAATAACAAAAAACACTGACTTTTATTTCAAAGAAATTGTTTCGACAGTTGAAACAATATTCGTTATTGGAACATCTAGCACTATTACAGTTAATGATGTCATATTTAAAAGCGTTTAAATAATATATACCAAGGTCAATAATTAAAGAACATTTTATAAACGATTACGATTAAAGGATATATTACAGAAGATAATTTGCATTTTTATTAAGCATATTTTGATTTCTTTCTCTTAAAAATAATAGATTACTACCACAACAACAAAAACACTGGCTTTAATTTAAAAAAAAATATTGTTTTGTCAATTGAGCCAAATTCCTTTATTTCCCTAATGCGATTTAATGGGCTCCGGGCACTTATTACTGCACATCTAATGTTCTTAAAAAACATTCACTCCAAATCGAATATTTATGAAAATATATTACTATTTTAATGAAATAATGCCCCCAATTTAAATATACTCCCCAAATATTGATTCCTTAAAAGATGTATTGGATAAAGTACGACTGGTCGTAAAACAGCCTTATCTTTAATTATTATGGTTTTCTCGAAACTTCTTTTTGAAGATAGAAGATTTCCTTTATTCTACTAAAATGAAGTAATAATAATGCAAGCAGGAGAGATAAAGGCGGGCATAAAAAAAGGGGGCACACCAGTAGTCTGGGGAAGAGGATTCTTCTTAACATTCAACAGAGGACCTCCCCCTGAAACGACAGTCAATATTTTATTGAACCTCAAATGCCCGGGTACATCTCTCTATCGCTTTCTTTTTCTTTCTCTTTTTCTTTTCTTTTGCTTTTATGTTTTGTTTCTTTCTTTAGAAGTATCATTTGATTACGGAATGACTTAGGGTGTTCTTAAGTTCCCTAACAAAATAATAAGAAGTAAAACAGTTTTGGAAGAAAGAAAGAGAGGGTGGTGTATTGGTGGTGGGGGAGATGGGGGTGTAAAAAGAAAGAAATTTTTGCCAGCAGGGGGTAGTGCCACTATATCGATTTGTGGCCAGTCCTTATCCATCTTAATAAAACAGAAGAGCCGATATATTCCTGCAGAGGGGATGATGGGAAAAGGAATTAGTTTATGTACATTGAGTATAGGGAAAATAACACGCCTTTGTTGATGTGTTATTTTGTAACTCAAAGCGTGGGAGGAAAACTTTAAAACTTTGAAGGAGGGGGGAATATGTAGTTGGAATTAGATGCTAATATAACTATATTGGTTTATTTTTCTTTTTTTTTATGCATATGATGAAGCCAGCAAAGATTGGGATTTACATAAATGAATGTAAAGAAGCTAAGATGAATCCAATGTTACAAACATTTTAAGCGCATTAGTTTAAAATAATAAAAAAAGCTGTATATTTGAATCGATACTTTATGGAAATTAATCAACTAATTGAATTCAAGTTTTTAGTTTTATTATTTAAAGTTAATGTTTTCAAAATGATGTACTTCTTTATTAAAAATTATAGTTTAAATATTTTCTAAATTGGAAATTTAAAATAGTTTTTTGTTAAAAAAAAATACTTTCGTTGATAAGTTTTTGGAACATTGGTTGTTTTATGTATAGTAGATAAACATTTCATGTTATAATTAATTTCAAACATATGATAAAAATGAGCATTAAAAGATGGAAACTTGTTACCATTCCTTAATTAAGCTAATGGTGCGGCGCATCCCGACTATTATACGATGTATGAATCTGTAGAAAATATTCATATGCTCTTAGGGAATATAAATTAATTAATTAATAGCTCAAATCAATTAGACTAATTAGAGTGTTAATTTATATCAATAATTTTATTTCTTAGCGCATAAAAATCTATCTTATATATTAAAATACATTTTTTATGCATAGGATTATTTACTCATTGTATATTTTAACTCAATTTATATATTTATATTTTGTTTTACCGCCAATGAATATTCCTTACATTTTATATTCAGTCAAATAAGTGGGTGGTATAAATAATGTGCCAAAAAATCATGAGTGGGAAGTATAGTCCAGACGAGATATAGTTAATATTGTTTGGGAAAAAAAGCTGCCAACAAATTTTTTTTTATAATAGTTATGTTGAGTATGGTTATCTTTTTATGTAAATAATTAAAAAGTGAAATACAACAAGGATTAAATTTACATTTATTTTCTCAAATAATTAATTAAATATAAAAAGAACATTTTAGGTAAATAGATTATACTAACTAAATTAACATATTTTTTTACAAATCTTGTAAGAAAATGTTAAAATATAAAATTCTAGTTTACATGAAATTGCATAGCCCAAATATAACGCTAGTGGAGTAGTACCAAGCAAGCTTGGATATTGTATACAGATGAAAAGTGCGAAAAAATGATGAAAAGTACGTTTTATAGTCAAATTTCGTAACTTAAAATATCGTTTGCGTTAATTATAGCTCCCCTAATTATTTAGCATTTTCAAGATCACATGTTCGACTCATTAATATTGAGTCCTAGGACGTGAAGATCCGAATAGTAAATCAAAAGTTATTCAGGGTGATCCAATGTGTTTTGCAACAATTTTCAAAATATATATTTAATATATATTTATAGGATAATGGAATGATACTGTTTTATGCAGCCAACCATCGTCATTTTGTAATGTACTTGATTTACTAATAAATGTCACCAGTATGTTTTATCCTGTGACATTTTAGGCTATTGCAGTTATCATATATACCTTCAACTAAATATTTTATTGATCAATTAGCTTGATTTATTTGAGATAATTTGCGATAAGCCTAGAGTAAGAGAATCTTATTAAAATAGCTTTATTAAAAGTTTACTGAAATAAATCTTAGCCAATTTGGCCTTATCGAATTATTACTAGTATTTTTTAACTAGCTTAAAGGCATTCAGGTAAATAATAAGGGGACCTAAAAGTAATGTTGTTTTGTCTCATTAAATACTCGTTAGTCTTAAAAACCAATTAATTTTTTCGATCCATTTCGATTAATTTTCGATCAGCCATTGAAATGTTGTTGCTAACGAGGGTGAATACAATATTGGTTAAAAATAAAATCTTGATAACAAATATCAAATGCATCGAAACAACATTACTTTCCGGTCCCCCCAATTGTAAAGAGCCAATAAATATCAGTTAAATTGGAAAATACCGAAATTTATTTTAAAATAAACATGGCTCATTGTATGAGTCAAATTTTTTCTTTAACTTATTGTAGATTCAATACGTTTAACTAAACATCAAACATAATTCACTATTTATAAATGATAATAATAGAGAAAATAGAATTTCCAGTTATAAAGATGTCTAAGAACAAAGTTGTATTAAAACTATAGACGACTTATTGCTTGTGAAACTGCTGAGTAAATCCCAATTATGAATCTTATTTGTGATAAGTTAGTAATTCTAACTAAGAGACACTTTGAAATTCAAAAATTAGTCATTGCCTCAATTTTTAGCTCTGTAAAATTGACTTACAATATCATCTCTTTTATACCGTTTAAGCATTGAATTAAACAGCATATTTTAGCAAGGTTATAATTAAATGCTTTTGAAAAAAAATTAGACTTTGAATATTTTCTATATTAGGGATAGATTTTAAGGGGAAATATCTGCCAATATTGACTTCTTTTATAAGTAAACAAACATTTTCCCAGGAAATATGTGAGAAGATATTAAAAGCAAACATGCAACGAAATAAATGGTTGTTTAGAATGTGCTCAAAGTAGTTTTGGTGGATACACTGTGTATTTAGTTTTGAATGTTTGTACACGGGAACTTTCAGATTGGATATGGATATTTACAAAAATGTAATCATTTTGATGAATAATTATTTTCATCTGAGTAAATTTAATGTTTACGATACGTCAAAAATGTTTTAACTTTGAATGAAAAATGTTTTAACTTTTAAGGAAACTCTTTTGTACAAATTACGATTTAAAAGATTTCACGAGAATCATATTTCTGTTGAACAATTTTTATTGCATAAGACTTGAAGGTAGACAGAAATTCCAGGTGGATATAAAGGAAAAACGTGTTTGCATGCATAATTTGAGAAATTGTGGAATTTTCGACATTTAATTGATAAATTTTTCTGACGCCTTATTATCTAAATCTTCTAATCTAGGGACACGCCCAACACACAAATAATTATCAAAAGGCACACCAGAAATAATAATAGAATGCTATGAATAATTTTCCCATAAAAATTGAAAACGTTCATTCAAGATGACTTTATTATGATTGTTGCATTGCAGAAATTCGTAGTTTTTTCTTCTATTTTTGTTTTCCCTCCCCCCTTTTTTCTGAGGTTTTTTTTCTTTCATTAAACTACTTCACAAAATATTAAGCTTTATTTTATCATCTCGGCAGCAATTTTTTCTAGTGGTGGTGTTATATTTTAAAGATAATTTGTTTCTATTTGCTTCGGTTTGTACTCGGGTATGAGGTTTTGGGGGATTTCTTGAAGAATAGACAGACTCAGTGTTTATACTTGGATTGGCCTTTACTCATATCTAGAAATTTAGACAGAAAACTACATTATATATACGTAGGAAGATTTTAGCTGTAGCAGATTTTACAAAAAAAAAAGAAAAAAAATGCTAAGGATTCAGTATTTTCAGTAGTTCTTCAAACTTTTCACGTAAGGAAAATAAAAATATCTCAGTTTGAGTTTTTTAAAATCGAAAGAAAGCTATTTTCGTTTCTCTAAAATAAATAAACATTTAAAAATTAATCATTTTTAAAAATATCACGAATTTGGCAAAATTTTCCATTTGGAGGATAATTCTTAAAGAAACTAAATTATTTGCAACAGTTAAAGTATTATTTGCAATAGTAAATACAGCGTTAGGTTTGATAAATTTATCAAATATCGTGATAAAAAATTACAATATTCATGAAATAACAAATTATAATTTTCCAATAAATAAAAGTTTGCAAAGCATACCCTCACCCACTTTATTTTTGGACGGAGACAAGACAGTCAATATCGAGCGAGAATTATTTGTAAATTAAGGGAAATTTATTTGTGAAGTAGGAAAATTTGCAAAAAATGTATAGGAAAAAGACGCTTTCAATCACTTTGGCTGGGTGTCATTTGTTTGAAGCGAATTGCGTCTGCTATAGCTGTTGAAGAAACACTACTTTAACTTTTCTATTCTAAATTTCAAATAAAAATATGGACTGAGGGACATCTAAATTATCACCTTTATCATTCAAGTAATTAAAGGGAAATGTTTTAGTTGTTGTTGTCACTGATGCAAATGCCAATAACAGCAAGATTGCTTGAGGATCAAGTAAATTTTGAAGGCACAGGATGCCTTTCTTTTTTTTAGTAACGCCATCCATTTCCAGGAATACGTTTTCACCCACAGACATAAGTCACAGTCCGTTTTACAGGGAGGACACATTTACACATCATCCATCCATCTGCAGATCGAGATTTCGACCTGAACAGGAGTACGATCTATCTCTTCTCTATCCAGTATCCCCAGAAATATTTACTTGTTATAGGAACTTAAAGGAATTTGTGACCACGGCAAATTTAACATGCACCAGTCACCGTTTTGCACATGGGGAGTTTTCGGCAAACAGGGGTCGAACTCACAACCTCCAACCAGGCTATTCTGACCGCCTAAGAATTTACGAAATTTATGATCCGGGAATTCCTCTCACAATTAAAAAAGAGTTTATATCAATGACTTATGTTAAACCATTATTTTGATAAAATATAAAAAAAATGCTGTTAAAGATCCAAAATTGATCCAAGGTTAAGCGATATCGGTAAATAAATAAATTCCAATAAAATTTGCGCGCATATGCCTGATAACTAATACTGTATCAAGAATTTATTGACCATCAAACCATATGAAAATACGTCTAGAGACAGTAATCAGGCTGAAGTGGGACTCATCAGTGAACATTCGACCATTGATCCATGCTCCAATCTCTATGATCCTCCTAAACGGACTCTTCTATTGGCAGAAGCATGCGAGACAAATCTTCTTGCAAACAGTCCAGGCTCGTGAAGCTTTCTGAAAACCTTAACCCTTAAGTTTCCCGTGGCAGCATAGAGGTCACAAGAGAGCTAAGAAGCTGTAGAATACCTGCTATACCCCGTTGATATTGACGAATACTGATTTTTGCTGGCTGTTTCGGCTCTTGGCCAAACCAGGCCAGGCTTTTTTTCGACAGATCCGAAATCCCGAATTCTCACTGGATTTCAGAATGACTTGCTTCAAGTCTCACCACGATTCACTACCTCATTTCATCATCTCATCGTTGGTCGTTACCCATTTTTTGTTTCTTGAAATTAAATTAAAAATATAGTTAAAATGTAACAATGCTCTGAAAAAAATTCGGCAAGATGTGCAGGGATGCGAAAGGCAGATTTTGCCATGAGCATTTATAAACTCTTTTCCTCTACGAGCTCTTGCCCCCCCCCATACACGCTTACACTTATGTATTCGAAACATATGATTTACATTTTTGCTTCGAAGCAATGGTTTTATATTTTATTCAGTTGTTTTCAGAAAATTCAGCGAAATATTTAACTCTTTCAATTTTGAACATTAGCGTATTTCTTCTTATTGAGTCCAGCAACCAGTATTCTTCAGGCTAAGCTTTTTTTCCAAGCTTAGATAATTATTTTGCAAATTTGGGTAATCGCCCATTCCTTTACAATTAGCATATTAAATAATATTCTTACATATAGCTGCAATAATTGCATATTCGGAAAGAAAAATATTTAATGTTTTTGTGTAATGTTTAATGGAGAAAAAAACAATGATGGATGAGTAGAAATTGTGGGGGATGGTGAGCGGATTGTGGTGTTTCTTAATACAAAAAATTTTCAAAAATAAAAAATATTAAAATTTTAAAATTGAAAGCAAATTTTCGGTAATTATTTAAAGTGAAGTTACAAACCAACAAGTAGGAGACGACAGATGATTTAAATAAATGATTTATAACCATATATTTCCAAATACCTTTAATTGGTTGCGTTCGAGCATATTCAAGTTATACATTATATATGAAAATGAATTTATGACGCTTACCGGCTAAAAGCATTAATTTCTGAATAAATATTAAGTACAACGGATACATATATATAATTGAAATGATAGTTAGAACGTATAATTAGCTTGACAAAGATAGGACATTAAGATCAATACATTTTCCCTCATACTGGAAAATCTGCAGGGAAAAATATTGATTTGGATATGCCTTAAGTGCCAATGGTGTACTTTGTGAGGAGATGGAAGCTGCTCTATCGACATTTATTCTATTATAATCTTTCGTCTTAATGACTCCGCTATTGCTTATTTCGTTCACAGCTTTCAATACCAGATAACATAGCTTTTGTTAATGTTATTATATAACATATCCCATCATGTGAAAAGGAAAATTATTGAAAGTCAGGAAATGAGATAGTATCTTTGAGGCTAAAATCGATCAAACCATTTTAAAACGAACACAAAGCTTTACGAAATGGAATAGGCTTAAAAGCGATGGCTCTTATTTAATTCTTTTTCAGGCTGATTAAATATTGTAAAATATAAAGGCGAATAAGAGAATTAAGAGACTCGCAGTACTTAAAGAAACCAGGCTTTATAAACAATTATGAGTTTCTTAAAGATTTTGTTCCTATTTATTGCTTTTAAAAGCTTTTTAAAACAATCGAAAGTATTTTATTATTAAATAATTATATTAACCACTGCTTTGAATCGAGGAAAATATATTTATTTATCTGTTTCATATTTATTGGAAAGGACAATATCGAGGTCATATATTTACATAAGCCATATGCGATTTTTCTATATATTTTTCATAATGAATATAATCTTATAGTCATTAAAACAGTATTACATGATTTGAATAGTTAAAGAGTTTAAAAGACGATTAATTATTTCTTAGTTTTATATGAATGTCTAATAAGTGTCTTGAAAATAAGGGGACCAAATTGTAAGCTAATGAAATCCCTTAAAAGTATTATTCCTAAACCTATGCATATTAATATTTTAATAACTACGCGTAAAGGAGCTGTGCTTGATGTTTTACATGCAAAGTCATTCAAAATCAGTCAAAATCATTTATGCATGAAGCAAAATTGTTTTTCATTTTTACAATTATTCATGCCGTCATAATGCTTGAAAATGCCATGCAAATATAACGGTGACGTGACATTGTTGAATGTACAATTTTCGCCTTTCTTTAAACCTTGTGGTGCCACTTTTCATCATTATTTCTTTTTAGGATTTCATTCTTAATGCATTAAAAAACATTATTATGCGGTTTTTTGAGAAACAAGACATTTTAAAAGCAAAAAAAAAAAAAAAAATGTACTAACCACTACGGTTAATTGGATGAACAGACTGCTGCCAATTACTTTACCGTAATTTTTGAATGAAAATTCTAACAGTGCATAAGTAAAAACTAAGAAACTCAAAACACAGACTGAACTTCTTCTCCAATTTATGGTCACCCATTTCTAAATAATACAAATCAATAATAAATTAATAAAAACTTCAATGGCGCCATTCTTGTAATTTGATTTTATATATTTTTCATGGCTTCCTCATTATTAGGAAAAAAAATCCAAACATTGAAGGATAATCATTTAAATTCAAATAAGATTGATTGGGCTAGGTTTTTATGCTTTACATTTGAGGACAAACATAAAATAATTAAGATTTAGGAATAAATTGCAGTTAAGCGTCAAAGAGCAAAACAGGAAATAATTTTATACAATTATTTTTATTAATATGAATCAATATTTTTTTGTCTCTAACATTTGGTACTAAGATAATACAGACATAGATATCTATAGATAGTACTTCAAATGTACAGTGCAAAAAATAAGAAACGGACCACACTGAATAACTTTTGAGGGGGTGACTTCGAATATACTAATTAATAAGTGCAGACGATACTTTAAGTTACGTGATCAGATACATAAAAGTACTTTTTCTGAATAAACATACCCTTTTTTCGACGGATTCAGATTTCTGACCCCAAAAATATAAGGAGTAGTGGTAATCTGGGATATATGGAATCCCAATAGTTTCGTCAGGAGAAAAATTCAAAGTTTGGAATCCTTCTCGCTCCCGTGAAGATGACGGGGTGAGATTTCGCCCGCTATTTCTCGTTCCCGTGATATTGACGGGCTGGAGTGGTTAGTAGTAACGAGCCAATAAGAATAAAACTAATTCATTTTTTCTGCTAAGAAAACATTTTATTTCTTATTTTACACACCTGATGGCAGTACCAGGATATTTTTAAGGTAATTGTAGATAGTCAGTTTATTTTAAACTAGTTGCAGCACTAATCAAATACGTAATACAAACACAAAATCCAAAAAAAATAGGCACTTTCGTGACCGTTTTCTTGAAAATTAACTGATCGTTAAGGGGTTAATGTTAATTTTAGTTTTTGCATATTTCTCCATATCTCGAGAACTTTTAAAGTGAATTAAAAACTCCTTGCATATAATTATAAAATACATTTATCTAAAGATAAATCCATGCAAAAGCTAAATTTTAGTAAATATTTATTATTTTTAATATTTTATTCAGCAAGAGCCGAAATTTTGTTTTAATTGTAAGCTACATAATTTTTTACATCATTTTAACGTATCTAATTTTAAATGTCAAAATACAAAATTTGAACGAAATCAGTTGAATAGTTAATACGAAATCAAATTTGAAAAAAGACGTATATGTAAAATTTGATTTCTCAGGAACTATTCAATTATTAATTTTCCATAGCTCTTATAAATCATGATTAAAAAGAAAAGTAAATCCAAACATTGTGGAAAAATCCTTTTAAATCCCAAAAAAGATTTATCGGGATCGGTTTTCATCACTTACATATCAGGACAAATTCACAGATTTACAAATAATATGCAGTTACATGCCAAAGAGATATTCAGTAATAAAATTTTGAGACAATTTTTTATTAATATTGAGAAAAATGTAAAACATTAGAGGTATAAATATACCATATATCTATGAAGTATATCTACGAATGTTCAGGCAAATAAACATTGAGAAAAAGTATGGTCAAAAGAACTAGCAAAATTTACTGCTTTTTTGGCTCATTGGGAACACCAAAAGGCGAGGTAATTCCGACCAAAACGTTTTGGTGAAATTAACAGCAAAATGTGGCACTGTAATATATGAGAAAATTTGGTAATTGGGATAAAGTTTAGTATTTTTTGTCATGATAACTATCATGGCATGCCATTAAATCCCTTTATTAAGTTAAATTTACTTTCACTTATGTATTTTTACTAAATATTTAGTAATAAAAACTAAAATTATGAAACCACATCGGTAAAACATTACCATACGAACAGAAAAATTATTAAATTAATGGTTTAAATACCGTATACTTTGATTTTATTAACCAGAATTTTTTTTTCCTTTACCAAAAATTTTATCCCCATAAAGTGAGCTATCACACTGTTAAAATTTTCATTCTAAAATTATGGTAAAATAACTGGCTTATGTCTGTTCATCCAATTAACCGTAAAGTTTACGGAAAAGAACATTTTTTTCCTCTATGGCTTTGAAACCATTTACAAAAATTATGGTTATGAAACCATAAATAAAAAGCTTTACCGTTTTTTAACCATTTACAAATAGCATTTTTCAAAAAAGTAAAAAAAAAAAATCATTAACTAGACATAGGAACTCAGCAGCCTTACGTAAGGTAATGGACATTGGAGTAAATTCTTCAATTGTTGATGGGAATGGAGTAAATATTGTAGTGTCAACACTAGGACTCGAATTCCAGTTCTGCCGGTCATGAGGTTGACAGATAAGCCTGCTCGGCTATGATACGTACTCAGTTGCAACGAACTAAGTAGCTTCATTAGGTGGTTCTAGTTGGCGCGATAAAATTCCAGTTGTTTAACCGTATTAGGTGAAAGCAGTTAATAAACAGTTTTTCTCAAACTTAACAGTTTGGTTACCATTTTATTGATGGTTATTTGATTGTTTTGATTAAATATGGTAAAATAACCATTCAATAAATTGTTATTTTACCATTTTTTCTGAAAAATTTCTTACAGTGCCGAATATTAATTTCAGGTATGACGTGAAGAGAAAAAATCTTAAGAATCAACCCAACTTAGTTTCTTCGACTCATTCTTAAATATTGTTCGGAATGAAATTTATCATTTTTCTTCCTTGTGTTTTTTATGCGCATCTGACAAGCTTTTTTTTTCATTTCTTTCTTTATAGCATGCATTGAAAAAACATCATCTTTTCTTGGAGTGAGATATTTCATGTTGTGCAACACTCCTTCCGAAAAAAAACATAACAAATTTTAGACATGATGCATCGAAAAGTGCATCAGCTGCAGCAAAAGTGTCATCCTTTATATTCACTTCACAACCAAGGATTATCGATGTTTTTGAAGAATGCCAGCATTCTGATTTTCTACGTGAGCAGATGTTGCACAACCTTTCAACTTAATAATATATTGTGTCGTCTTCCGAAAGAGTAGTTGCAAGTGTCAATAACATGTTGTCCAGTTATAGATTTATGTCGAGGAGAAGGAAAAAAAATGTGACACTCAACGAAAACAATAGTATTTTTCCATCCACTTCATTGATTTTTTCCTTTTTTTATTAATATTTCCTTTTTTATCAATCATTTCATGTTATCATGTGATAAAATATATGTACTTACTGGTATAATTAGTACTGTAACTTTCTTCCCCAGATAAGCATGTTATTCAGAAATTTAAAGTCTTT
Organism: Parasteatoda tepidariorum; assembly: GCF_043381705.1. NCBI lineage: Eukaryota > Metazoa > Arthropoda > Arachnida > Araneae > Theridiidae > Parasteatoda > Parasteatoda tepidariorum. The sequence goes on from NC_092208.1 coordinate 18,326,098, forward strand.
CACAAAAAGGAAAGTAAAAAAGCTACAAATTTAGTGCCTTTATTTAACCAGAACTTTAGGTTTTAAATAATATCTTGTTTGAAGTTCACATAAAGAAATGCAAGAAAGAAAATACATAGCCATAACTAAATTTGGCTTGTATTGCTATAAAGTAATGATAAATTTTTCAATGTATATTTCTGAAAAATTTATGAATAAATTTTTTTATTTCCAAATATGTCATATGTAATAAAGAATTTTTTTTTTATTAAAAGTTATAATTTAAACACGTTCTTAAAATGGAAATTTCATTAAAATAAAAATTTAATTAGAGCAGGAATATAATTAAAATAATTAATCGTTAAAAATGTTTTTGCGTTCTATATATGGCTGAAGCACTTTTGATACTTATTCAAATTTTAAACATACGATAAAACTCAGAAGAAATAATAGTATTTTTACATCGATGTTAGATATAATAATGAATTTTTTTAAATTAAAAGTTATAATTTAAGCACATTTTTAAAATTAAAATTTAATTAAAATAAAGACTTAATTAGAGCAGGAATATAATTAAAACAATTAATCGCTAAAAATGTTTATGCTTTTTATATATGACTGAAGCACTTTTGATTCTTATACAAATTTTAAACATATGATAAAACTCAGAAGAAACAATAGTATTTTTACATCGATGTTAGATATAATAATGAATTTTTGTTCCATTGAAAGTTATAATTTAAGCTTATGTTTCTAAAATAGAAATTCTTCTAAAATAAAAATTTAAGTAAAGCAGAAATTTAATTAAAATAATAAATTGTAAAAATGTTTTTGCGTTTTATATATGGCTGAAGCACTTTTGATTCTTATACAAATTTTAAACATATGATAAAACATAGGAGAAATAATAGTATTTTTACATCGATTTCATCGATTATTTCTTTTTTTTGACTTTTTCCATTTTTATCAACCATTTCACATGATAAACAAAGTGTATGCACTTATCAATATAATTAGTACTGTAAAGTTTTAATTATACCTATAGTTGCTATTTACTTCAGAAAATAAGTTATTCAGAAACGTGAAATACTGCTTCTGAAGTTTTTTTTTTACAAAAGGAAAATAAAGAAAGCCAACAATTTAGTGTCTTAATCAATCGAGTGTCTTTAGGTTTTAAATATTATATATTATTTAAAAGAATAAATTGTACTTTATCACACACACATAGACAAATAATTTATTTAAGAAAAAGTGAAACTTTTCCGAGAGTCGCTAATTTGGCAAAATTTTTCCACGTATATGAAACAAACTGCAATTAATAAATAATCACTTTTTATGATCCCTAAAATGGGTTAAAAGTTGGGGTAAATTTTCATCTAATAGATACTCAGATCACAAATACAGTATTTATTTTTACCATTGACATTTTGATATTTTTTTTTGTAATTACAATATAGGGCACGGAATTCTGCTGAATAAATGATAAATGAATAACTGTTGTAGAATCATATGAACATTGCTGATTATGCGTCACGAAACGCTGTTTCAGAAGACAGGTAAAATTCTAGTTAAAATTACTTTCATCTAATTAAAATTTCGGATAAACTAATTAACGTCAGATATAATATACGTCAGATATACGTCTGTTTAAAAAAACTAAAATATACTGCATTTAAACTACTGATAAATTTTCAGTTCATATGGTAACGGTTTACCGGGAATTTTGGTTTTCCAAATTATATTCTATATCACTACTCATTGAATAACAAAGTAAAAAAAAAAGTAAATTTAACAGTAAGTAACTGAAAAGTAAATTTAACAAAATTAATTGTTTCATGTAAGAGATCCGCATAAGATTGCAAATTTTTTTTACATTTTCCATAATTTATTGCTAATTTTACCTAAATTATTGCTGATTCCGATTCATTGATTCAGATTGATTGACCGATTCAGTAAAAACTAATGTGCTTTTTATCATTCCTATATAGCTAGAAACTCGGTAAATTTTATCATATTCTGGAAGTTTTAATCATACTTTTTTCTCAACGTGTCATCAACAGATGAAAACATACAACATTGAACTATTTCTCTTACATCTATAAAATGAAGTAAAATTTTGAAATAAAATTTTTTAAATAAAAATGTTTAAATAAAATTTTAAATTTTCAATAAATTTACTTGAACCACACAGTTAAACTACGCGTGTTACACTAAATTCTTTCTATCATAAGAAACCTATTTATGTCTAAAATGAACTATCTGCTATTTGGTTTGTTTAATGCAGGACTCAAAAACAAAATTTTACGTGTACGTAATATTGTGGTAAATACCAAATAACCTTGTTTACAATAATCTTGTAGTGTGAATTACTCCAGTATACCTTGTAAACATCAAAGTCTTAATCTGCTATATTTAGTATACCATAGATTCTTATTCCATAATAATTTGCGAATCTTAGATTCTTTTCTCTCTTATTTTGCAAGAGTCAGAATTTTTGCCAACTATATTTTGTATATTTGAGAATCTTAGTCAACTATATTTTGTAACTGTATAATCCATTCATCGATATTTTATAAATGTGAGATTCTTATTTCCCGTTATTTTGTCAAGGTATTCTAGTACAATAAATTTTGCACACATAAGAAACTTTCTCTGTTATATTTTGAAAACTTGAGATTCAATTTCCTTTTTATTTGTAAACGCAAGATCACAAATTTAAAAATTTAATCACTAATTTTAGTATCACTAAGTTCGGTTGAATCACTTTTACTAATTTTTAGTATCTCTTTATTAGATAGTAATTTTTCAGAAGTACTGTCGCGTGATGTTTTTGTGAGATTCCCATGATGCTTCGTGAATACAAAATTATTCTTTTATATTTTTAGCCTTGGCAATTTCAGTTGATGAAATATAGTTGAAATATCATTTATATTTATCATAGCTTGCATAAGCAGTCACTGACTCCTCACTTACTTATCGGGAACTCTGTCTCGTTCAGAGATTCAAGCTTCATCTACTGTGGCGTATACAGTCTATACACCACTGCTATCATAGGACAACTCCTGGTACCTTGCTGGACATTAAAAGCAGTTACAGAAGCTAGACTGCTTTGGCCAGATTAGCAAGTGGTCATCTTAACTGCCTTATTTTTAAGGGATGCAGAAAGATCTTCCCTACTTGCAACGAATGCTCTGCTCAGCCAGCTTCTCCAAAACATATTCCGATTTCCCTTGTTTAAATTTTAGTTTTGGGCCGTTGTTTGGTTTTCTTTCCATTCAAATGTGATGTTCCAAACGTTCCTGTATTTAAATCAAACTTTTGAATTTATCAGAGAAAATAGGCATATTATATGAAATATTTTACAAATAGCTCAATTGATAATAGGACAGAGAGCTTTCTAAAACCCTGTACTTTTCAAAAACAACAGTCTATACATAGAAAGTACTCCGTTAGAGATTTCTTGGAAATAACAAAAATGGTTAAATAACATTTATTTAATTATTATTTAATCATATTTGAACAAAACAGTCAAATGATTATAAATAAGATGGTTTTCAAACTGTCTACTGTAAGAAAACCGTTTATTAACTGTTTCCACATAATACAGCTAAACGACCAAAATTTCACATGCGCACCAACTAGGCCCATCTAATGCTGACACTTCGTTCCTTGCAGCTGGGTACCTATCATGGCAGGGAGGACTAATCTGTTAATCTCATGACCAACACAACAAAGGTTCAAGTCCTAGAGTTGACACCATAATATTTCCCCCATTCCTTTCACCACATCAAGAGTATCCAGTGTCCTGCATTCCCCAATCTTGGACTTTAAAATACGATACTCTCTTTCGCGCATAGATGGCAGCACCCTCTATGCTTGAGTGAGACTTAATATAAAATGATACGAATGATTGTCAAACACATGAGAGTTCAGGATTTACCATCTCTAACGATAGGTGAAACAACAAGATAAACTAATTAAACCACAATTGATATAACAGAACTCAACAACAGCCTAAACCCAATACCCATAACCTGACGAAAAGCCTAGTTCCAATGTTTAGTTACAATTTTTGCATGATTTTGAATCCCTGCCTTTTTTAAATGGTTAAAGTTATGCAGTTTTGTATTCATGGGACAGTTTTGTATTAAAGGTTTTTTAACCATGTAGTAAAGATTTTCAAAAACATAAAGATAAAAAAATGTTCTTTACTGTAAATATTAAAGCTAATTGGATGGGCAGACTGCTGCCGATTATTTAACTGTAATTTCAGAATGATAATTCTAACAGTGTATTAATAACGCTCTAATTCATAAAAAATATAGACAAGATCTTGTTTGTCATCGTCCATATTAATATTAGTCATAGTCTAAAATAATAGCGACTTTGTAGTCGTGAGAGATATCTGGCAGGGGAAAGTCAGCAAAGAACGAAGCACAGCTGCGAAATATAATTATTTTTCAAAAATTATTATCTTATTAGCAAAATGAAAATGTTTAAAACCAATTATGCAAACAACACGGCTCTCACTTATTTATTTTTTGGTTTTACAACGTTTTGTTTAAAATATGATACCAGATAATTTTATTTCTTGAACTGGATAAAAATCTTTCGTTACTAATCTAGATAACCAGCATATTATAGTTTATTTCTGTTCTTAATAGCATTCCCATAAAAAGATTAATAACTTCCAAATATTAAAAAAAATGAAGAAAAAAATTTAAAGCTACTTATTCTCTTCTGTCTAGACAAACTATTTAAAGATGACTCAATCCCTCTAAAAAAAGTATTTTTTTTAAGTGAAAAGAATATTTGTATAGCTGTTTAAAATGACTAATAGATACTTAATAATACTTAATAGATATTGATAATTATTAATCTCTAAGATAACATGAGCTAGTTTTATATCTTAAAACTATTGTTATAAAATTTTATTTTACATTAAAGAACTTTATTTTATATATCTTGTTATTTTTTTCTGCTGAATGAGAAAGGACACTTTAATAGCCTTAATGCAACAACAAGAAATTATTCCATTTATTCATATTGTTATCTGAGAGTTGAAAAAACAGCGTGCTTAATGGCTAAGTGTAATGAAATTTATATATGTTTATAAGTAAGTGCAAGTTATGCTAACGGGAATAGATTTTTTTGATAATTACAAAAGAAACAATATTTATGAGGAGAACCGGGTTCGAATCCCACCAATGTCTGGTCGATACGAATCCGCATCCGGCTTGCATCAACCACGGTGCTGGCGTGAAATATCCTCAGTGGTAGATGGATCACAAGTTAGAGTCTCTTTGCCGTCAGGCAAACCTTGGGAGGATCTCGAGGTCTTTCTCTCCATGTAACGCAAATGCGGGTTATTTCTATTAAAAAATCCTCCACGAAGACAAAATTTCTCCCATTACTTGATCCAGGAGTTCCCTTGTCTTCTGGATTGGGATCAAAATTACAAGGCGAAGTTGAACATTAGAAGTCGTAAACCCAAAAATTAGGTCAGCTGTTTAACGACGTTTATATATATGTAAAAAAAAACAAAACAATATTTAAATCTCTTACTTTCTCTTATTTCAAAATGCTGATTATAATCTACATGATATTACCTGCAACATTGGCAGTAAAATTTTGAGCTCCGATAATATCATATCTATACTTCTTTATTAGTCTAAGTAAACACATGAAATCTGATTGGAGAAATATTTGAAAAAAAGCTCTCATGCATTGCGTGTCTTTAACAAAGATTAAATAAGCACTAATGAATAAGATTATAAATCGAATTTATATTTTCGTGGAAAAGGAGGGGAAAGGTTTCAAAATGGGCTCACGTAAGGTAAGCAAAACTCATTACCATATAAAAATTTCCTCTATTAATATCATTCTAATTTGAAACATAATTATTTTACAGCAACAAATAACATCTTAATTAATAATGATACTGATTAATTTCCTTTCATACTTATTATTAAAACTCTCACTTTGATGATTCAGTAATCCATGAGCTGCATTTCGTTAATGTGGGGAATTGTTTGGTCATGAAATCACGTGATTTGTGACAAAATCCTAACTCTCAAATATATGACGAAAATATTTCTTGAACTAGGAATCTCATCGCAGGGCATTGTGAGAGATAGGTGAATGTCGAAACTAGAAAGGAGACTAGACGATCGAAAATAAAGTGTCAAATAACAGACGTCAAGTCGACAAGGGTATACGGTGACCAAGGCGTTGGCCTCGAATCAGGAAGGTCCAGGATTCAAATCCCGCTTCCGGCATGTGCGTAATTTATCTCTCCTTCTGGTGTTTGATCAGATTTTTTACAGTATAATATTTTACGCTACAATAGATTTCACGGACGATGCAAACAAAGTGCCTTATATACTTTATATTCCACAAAGTACGTTTATATCATAATTTCATCCTGGAATTTTTAAAGTACACATAATTTCACACAAGAACACATTTTTCTTCAAAAAAAACCCTATTTTCTGAAAAAATTTATTATTTGGAAAGTCTTTCTTAAAAATTTGAAACAATTTTATATGTTTGTATCAAACACAGCTCATTTCAAGTCGATTCTTCCGCAACAGAATGTAACTGTTTAGGAAGAATAGCACCATAAAAAGCAATTTTCTAGCTTTTTCTACATTTCATTATTGGGAAACTCCTTCTCTACACTAAAAATCAATCTTCTATCACGCTCTCGAAAAGAATTTTATTTAACAAAAGATAGTTTAGATCTGAGGACAGGAAAGACTGACGAATTTCATTTTCACTGAGTAGAAAATGGAAAACAAAAAATGTATTTGTTTTGCAGCATATTTCTTAAAAACACTAAATAAGAGAGAAATTATTTCTCAGAAGGAATGGTGTAGGAATTATTATTGTTATTGTGGAGAAGTATGTAATTTACAAAACTAAAAAATATAGATCTATATAATAAGAAATGCATTATTTAATCTTATTAACTATTTTTATTATAAAGATATTTTCTTTAATTCCTGATTCCAAAATCTTTGCATTATAATTAAAATTAGTAAGAGTGTAAATGCTTATTAATATTTGAGATGAAGCATTTTTGTTTTGCTGAATGATATTTTTTTGAAATAAAAGTTTTCTAATAATAGAAATATTAATTTTTTTTAAATGAAATTTCTATGAAGTGAATTATTGCTTACAAATTGAATTTTAATTTATTTACTAGAAAACAGAAATGCTTTCATAGTTGAATATATTAAATTAAATATTTATATAAATATAATTATGAGAAAATTACAATTGCTTTCAAAAATTTGTATGATTTATGAATGAAAAAAAAATCCCCATTGATATTTAAATGAAAAAAAAACAAAACAGTTTTAGAATATTTTCAGATACTGTTAATATTAAATGTATGTAGTTAGAATATTATATAGTCTTTGCAAATAGATGAGCCTTTTTATGGTTATTTAAGTTTCCCACCCTTCCTACTCCGTTACCATGGTATCTGTAAATCTCGCTTTTTACCAACGCCAGTACGTTATTATGAAAATATTACGCTAATATACAGTAATGAGTTATAGTATATACTCATTAATTATTAGAAGAATAAAAAGAGTTGAGTTGCTGATAATCACATCGTTACCAAAGCAACAGAGGTCGAAAATATGATCTTGAGACGCCCATTTTATTTACAAAAATAGATGTTGAAATGCTAAGTAATTTTCTACATTTTTACTTCATTCGTTTATTTAGCTTTCTCGTATTGGAATTTATTGAAAACTTTTCAGAAATTTCTACTTGATTGTCATAAGTATGATACCACGTTGTAAGTAATTAAAAAAAGTAATAAAGTATAATATTGGAGCATTGAGTATGTACTATTCATATCCCCCAAAACCAATTTTTATCGGAACTTGTTACGAAACAAAACAATTGTGTATAACGTAATTTTTATAGCAAAAGTTACCGTGAAATCACTGAACTACTCTAAATAAATTTATTATACCGTAAAAATTACGACAAAAATGGATTTTATTGATGATGCACTTTAATTTAATCCAGAATTTTTTATAGCGCATAGTTTATTGCTTTGGTACATGTTTTGTACTTCTGATACATAAATAAAAATTTAAGTACTTCCTTTTTACAATCGGACTGAAATAATCATGGTTTGTTATACAATTATTGCTTTGATTTAAACAATTGATACTGAGATTATTGACTGATTTAAATAAAAACAATTTCTACCACTATTTCGAATCAAAGATTAGAATCATTTAAATTAAAATTAATCAATAAAAACGATAATTTAAATTAAAGAATTAAATATGAGTTTACTTATATTGAAATTAGTAGCATAGAGTTAGATGCAACAATCTGCTATTGAATTAGTTAAACATAGGATATCGATTGAAACAAAACCTGTGAGATCGGATCAATGATTCGGTTATAATCCGTATGTGAAATAATTAACCATAACGCGGTAATTCAAATCCTTTAATTGGAACGAAACCTTTTGATCTGTTATGTCATTTAATCCGAGTCCTTGAAATATTGTATTGTAATTATTGAATACTTAAAATATTGATTTGTGTCAATTAACTGGTTTAATTATCTGTTTCAAATATATAATTTTAATATTTAATTCAAACATATAGATTGTAAATTACGTCTATACAACTTGACGTTGATTTAAGCTGATGAATATCAAAATGATTGTAAAATAATTATGATACAAAAATATAATGATGAAAAGTATGAAAAATTAAAGATAAAAAATGTAATGACTATAAAAGAAAGTACCGGCACTCAGGGTGGTGATACTTTTTATCGTAAATTCCATTTTTTGTGGGAACATGTTACAAAACAAAAAAAATCTAATATACCATAATTGTTGCAGTAATAATAACCGTAAAAACATTTGAATAACTCTAAATAAAATAATTATGATGCAAAAATGACAGTTTGATATTTTAGTACAAAATGCATTTTACGGATAATTCACCAGAAGTGACGGTTACTTTATACCGTAATTTTATTCGGAATTTTTTTTGCTGTGTATCTTGATACCATCCAATATTAGAACACTATTTCCAGACTTTGCAAATGTGTTATAGGATAAAATGAATTTTGCGGATAATACACCAGAATTGACGGTACTTTATACCGTAATTTTATTCGGAATTTTTTTTGCTGTGTATCTTGATACCATCCAATATTAGAACACTACTTCTGGACTTTGCAAATGTGTTATGGGATAAAATGAATTTTACGGCTAATTCACCAGAAGTGACGGTAACTTTATACCGTAATTTTATTCTGAATTTTCTTTGCTGTGTATCTTGATACCATTCAATATTAGAACACTATTTCTAGACTTTGCAAATGTGGTATAGGATAAAATGAATTTTACGGATAATACACCAGAATTGACGGTTACTTTATACCGTAATTTTATTCTGAATTTTTTTTTGCTGTGTATCTTGATACCATCCAATATTAGAACACTACTTCTGGACTTTGCAAATGTGTTATGGGATAAAATGAATTTTACGGCTAATACACCAGAAGTGACGGTTACTTTATACCGTAATTTTATTCGGAATTTTCTTTGCTGTGTATCTTGATACCATTCAATATTAGAACACTATTTCTAAACTTTGCAAATGTGTTATAGGATAAAATGAATTTTGCGTATAATACACCAGAAGTGACGGTTACTTTATACCGTAATTTTATTTGGAATTTTCTTTTGCAGTGTATCTTGATACCATCCAATATTAGAACACTATTTCTAGACATTGCAAATGTGTTACAGTTTTTATTTTTTGAGATATTAATATATCCCGATGATAAGATATCACTTTGCTACATATTTTTTGGAATCGCGGTATTGTATGATTTACTACAAGCGTCTTTAAATTGAATAAAATAATAAAAACATAATAATTATAAACATATTAAAATTGAACATAATAATAATGAACAAAATAATAACAGACATAATAATAATGAACAAAACAATAACAGACATAATAATAACAAACATAATAATAATAAGCAAAATAATAATGATTGTTATGTTCTAATCATAATGTAAAAAGAGCTTCCTTTGTTAGGAGTCATTTTTTATAATTATGCGAAACGATAATAATTATAAATAAAGTATTCATATTTTCATGTTTAACTACTATTTTTTACAAACGATACTCAATAAGCAAATTTTACAAACATGAAAGTATACGTCTAGATAAATCTTTTAATTTTAATATTTTCCTGTATATTTTAAATATTAAACATAAACTTTATTTTAGAAGATTGTTTTTTTTTCAATAAAAAATACATATAACTGGAACAAAACATCATTAATATATTTTTTTAAAGAAAATCTCAACTTATTCTTTATTTGTTCCCTTGTTTTTTATGTCGAGTTTGTTTGAATTTTTTTTTATTGCTCAAAAAAGTTTCAGCTAAAGTTGTTTTTATTTCTAAGAATTTTATTTTTGCCCTGCAACATTTTTTGAGATGGAGAATGATTTTTTGTTTGCTCAACTATTATTTTCTGACAAACATTTAAAAAATAAAACTTGAATACATGCTTTATTTTTCAATGGGATTGTGAATATTGCAGAACATTCTATTTGAAATTTCTTGACTTACAGTATTAATAGTGCTTTAAAAGACACAAAAATATGTAAATTACATATTTTATTTTTAAACTTAACTCCTAAGTTCTTATTCTTTTTAAACAAAAATATTTGAGAATAAAATTTGATGTTAGGCAAATAACTAAATTTAATAAACTTCAATAATACTATTTATAACTGATTATAGATAAATTTTTTAAAACGTCTGTTTTTAACATAAATTTCAATCGGAATAAATTATTCAACCATATTAGTCAGACAAACGAACTTCGATTATTTACATCCTTTTTCATTCGAATGCATTTGCTCTGTAAGAAATTCCAGATAAAATTTTGGTAAAAGGTTGCAGCATTTAAAAGCACTGATCAGTTAATGGTTAATTGTCATTCTATAATTATGCTATTCTTCTGCAAAAAAATGAAATTTTATTTCCTTCGGTTATTGATATACAAGGTGTTCCAAAAAAGGATTAAGTTATATTATTGCGAAGTTTTGTTATAGAAATATTTACTGTTAAATGTACTATTAGCATATATTTTTAGAATCTCTATCGAAAATGAGTTGGCACATACTATACGAGTCTCAAAAGCGAGTAAAAACAGAAATATACATCGAATCGAATCTAGTAGTAATCTATATCAAGAAAAAAAAGTATGGTCAAAACTACCTGAATATGGTAAAATTTACTGTGTTTTTGGCTCTATGGAAACACCAAAATGCTCTGTAGTCTTAACGAATCATTTTGGAAATGTTTTTGGAAAATCAACAGTAAAATATGTCTTTATAATATAAGATAAACTTTGATGAATGTCAAAAAATTTGGTAATTTCATCATGATACTTTAGAGCATGGCATAGAAACCATTCATCCGGTTAGATTTACTTTTTTTTAATGTATTTTTTTACTACATGTGTGGCAATAAGAAGTATAAATTTGAATACTGAAATTTGAGTGGCTTAAATACCATATATTTTGATATTCCTAACCAAAAAGAATGAAGGTTTAATCTCCGTATAATGAATCATTAATATAAAAGCATAGTTATAAAAAAGATTGATATTTTTGTTTGATAGTCTAAATTCGGTAGGGCGCTGGGCCCATGTCCGAGAGTTCGTGGGTTCGAATCCGGCTGGCTGAAGAAGCCCCGTGTAGTTGGTGACTGATGCACGTTAAAATTCTGTCGAGTCGCAAAGTCAATGATTTGTTATGGGAATTACAAATCATTACCTCTGAGGGTACTGGATTGGAGATCGATCGTTCTCCGATTCATGACAAAATTACGATCTGGGGATGAATGAATGAATGAGTCCGCCTTATAAACAGGTGTGACGTATGATGTGGCAGAAGTTGAATTCTTGGCCATAGATGGCGCCACTGAAAAACAAGAATCGCACACTCTGCCATAAATTTGCCCGGTTTCACCTAGTAGGCTTGCCCATGTGGCAAGTGGCATTAGAACCAATTAATCAACAAAGCCGCGAAAGGTGGTAATCAGAATGTTTACTTGTTTTTTTCTGTTTTTTTTCTAGCGATTCAAAAAATTTTACTGCGATTTTGTTTTGTTTTTTTGTCATTTAAATGGTTACTTTTGACTTCGAGCATACATAATTTCGCAATCGCATTTATTTTCGCAATGAAATCCAAAAATACGCAATTAAGTAAAATTATTACAGGACACATTAGTTGCCCCCTTCGAGAGGATAGGGGGGGGAGTCATTGTCCGGTACCTTTGATTACCGAACGCCCTTTTTATAGTTATCAAAGTTTAACTTTTTATGAAAATTGTGAAAATTTATTGCAGAAATTTCCGTCAATGAACCACCTAGCTGAAAAGAAACGCTTTCAATTTGTTAAGTAACTAACGTATTTTATACACTGTCAGATTTTGCATTCTAAAATTATGGTAAAATAACCTTCAGCAGTTTATCTAATTGCCTGTAAAGTTAACGGTAAATAATATTTCTTACCTTTAGGTTTCGAAACCGTTTGCAACTAATAGGGTTACAAAAAGGACAGTGGATACTCTTTTTGTGTGGTAGGGAATGGAGGAAATATTGTGTTGGCAACGTCGGGACTCGAACTCTAGTTCTGTCAGCCATGAGACTAACTAATTAGTCCTTTTGACTGTAATATGTATTGAAGGTCAATGCCATTAATGCCAAAGTATTCAACGTGAAACATTGAGAAGCAAATCTAAACCTTTGAAATTTTTATTTTTTAAACAAATTTTATGATTTACGATTACTGATTAAAATTAATATATACATACATGTTCATTCAATTAACCATAAAGTTTACGATAAGGAACATTTTTCACCTTTACGGTATTGAATCTGCTTACAACTTGCACGAAAAAAACTGTGTGGTCTTTTAACTATTTGTAACTATCATAGTTTCAAATAGTGACTGATGCACGTTAAATTTGTCGAGTCGCAAAGTCCTCCATGTTCCCATAACAAATCAGTACCTCTGGGGATACAGATCCAGGAGTTTCCTTATTTACTGGATTGGTTCAAAATTACAAGGCTACGGAGTTGAACATTAGTACTCGTATGCCCAAAAATTGGATCTGCTGTTCAACGACGGATATAAAATATAAAATAAGATATAAAAATCTACTGTTCTGGGGTATATTTATTTATACAAGCCTGTATTTATTTGTACTCTCAGAAATAAAACTCTCACTCCACACGATTCAAAAAATTCTTGAGTAATATTTCATTAATTTTAAGAATAATTATATTACGAAATTACGTGATTTGTGACGAAAAACTGAATTTTCAAATATATGACGAAAATGTTTTCTCAAATCTAAATCACATGGAACTCGAAAAAAGACTAGACGGTTGCAAATAAATTGATGAATTAAGTCAACTGATTTGTTTTGTGTCCAACTCGTTGAATTCGCTTCAGGAGGATCCCGATCCCGGGATCGAATCCCGCTTAGGGCATGACAGTAATTTATCTTTCATTTCCATATGTCCTTCTTGTGTTGTTAAGGCGACATTGTTCAAGATAAATTGATGATTGAAATAGTTATAGAGTTTAGGCACAGCAAGTGTTTCTTTTCTAAAAAAAAGAATTGACGAAGTATTTAATTAATGTTGGCGGAATTCGTTTCCAGGAAGAAGTGACGATAGTTATCTAACCACTCTGACGAAATATTCACTTTGGACATACATCAGGAAATGGTTTCGTCAAAAACGAAAAATTTTTAGTGATATTTGAATATGCATTTTTTACAGTTATTATTTTATTCTGTTCTCGTTTGTGTTTCCCTTAAAATCTAAATTAATTAAGTTAATAATAACAATAACTGCTTAAAGTGAATAATTAAATCGCCTTTATTTTGAACGATACTTGTTAAATATAATGTTCTTGCATTCTCTTTTTTAGTGTTTGAATTTCGTCTAGTGTACATGCTACTTCTAATGATAGCATTATTATATTCAAGTATAATATACTATATATATTATTCTTTGTATAGTATATATCAAGTATAGCACAAGCAGAGATATTATGCTAGTGTGTGCATGCAAGATTTAAGTTTTTGAACGAACTTTAATACTTGCATGTGTCTATTAATTTTACAAACAAAACGTTACCAGGGATTGAATTTATAAGCAAATCTTAACTCTTATACTTTAATCCAATCTGTAATCTTATTGTAAATAACATGAGAAGAATATCTATATACATTGGATTAGAAAAGCAAACTTTATAACAAGAAAAATATGAAAATTCAATTTATACATCTTCCTATCTGAATATTTATTGCAACATAAATCTCATTGCTTTTCTCTACATTCGTAAGTTCTTGTTTGCTACTAATAGACTTATCTTATAAATTCTACAAGATTGTTTATTGTTCGTATTTTATTTTTGGAAGTTAAAACACTTATGAAGTGTAATCTTGTTTGCATATAATTTACAATTCCTTTTATCTTTGGAGTTGGAATAGATTAGGTAATATTGTATGTTTTTGAATTTTTTCATTGAGAGAAAAGCCTGAATAAATTCACAAAAAGCCTTTAAACTATTTTTCTTAAATTTGAATTGGAAAACATATGAAAATATCAAAAAATTACTTATTTAGTAAAAATTTTATTAATTTGCTCATCTTATTCTTTTTATAACTTATTATGACAAATAAAACTTAGAATATTAATTGCATATAAAATTAATTTTCTTTGCATTAAGTTTAAGATTCATAATATTGTTATTCATTTTTGTCCTTTGTTATTTTTCTTAATACATAATTACCATTAACATCAATAACCCTTACATAAATAAATATTTTTTATTTATTTTCCGTGCGTCACAACACATGCTATGACTCGCGGGTTTTAGAATAACCCCAAATTAATTTCATTAATACGCTGTTGAAAAACGTTATTATTCTTATTGGGAATGCAACGCTTTTGAGTCTCAGATGAAGAATATTTATCCCTTGACTTTTTTATCCTTTTTACTTTTTTTTTACAATAAAATTCAACAAACGTGATAATATTTACTTATCTGATTCCTAGAAACAATTTTATTTTGGCTCCAGTTGGGCTCAAAATTGCCCCGATATGAGTCATGTAAGAACATGCACCGAGGGACCAATATTGGGATGTTTAGATCTTTTAATATTGGTCTTAGAATGGCCTAAATAGGGTCTAAATCGGCTAATGTACAACCTGCATTGGCTAAATAATGGATATAAAATATCCGGTGAATCGGAAAATTCTATATAGGGCCAATATCGGTAAAATAAAGGCCCTTTGAACCCATACTTAGCCAAGATTTATGAATATTAGCCCAATGAGGGCCAAAGTTATTTTGCTGCTAGGGATAATTCATATATAAATCATTATATTATATTTGATATGATTATTTCAATGCAGATATAAATATATATAGTANATCCTCAGGGATGTTTCCCAGACCGTCGCCAAAAGCCCATTGTGCAGCTCTAGTGCGACGTAAATGAACAAATCGAACCAAATTGAACCCTTACTTAGCCAAGAATCATGAATATTGGACCAATGAGGGCCAAAGTTATTTTGCTGCTAGGGATAATTCTTATAAAAATTATTATATTATATTTGATATGATTAATTCAATGCAGATATCAATATATATAGTAATATTCTCTGATAATTTGTATATAAATTATTATATTATACTCGATATGATTATTTCAATGCAGACATCAATATTTATGTCTTTTTTTCTCGTAAACAATAATTACACACAAAAATCATATGTTCCTCGGGAAAAGAATAGCCATAAATTGCTAGTTGCATTAGTTCTCGATTTCTCGAGCAAAACTTCCATTTCTAGAATTTTTAAATTTCTATTGCGATGAATCCAGGCAAAAACTATTAAATATTTAAAAGAGTAGTTCAAGGCTCAAACGTGGATTAACCGCACGTTTTCTTTCGTTGACCCCCAATAGGTGACATAACAAGGTTAGGTAATTATAGATATGTAACCTCGTCGGTTTTTCTATGCAGTAAGAGGGCTTTTCTTAGATTGCAAATGATTTCTTGTTCTTGTGGAAAAACTTACATGGACATTGTTAACAAGTAGAAATAACTTTAATTGGGAATGAAGGATAGCGCACTGAACTCGGCAGCCACGAGAATAAAACGTTGAACCAATAGAATGATATGTGATATGAACCAATAGAATGATATGTGATATGAACCAATAGAATGATATGTTGAACAACCTTAAAAATGCATTGGCTCATTCTATGACCCAAATAACTGAAAAAAATGTCTGTGGCGGGTGGATGTGGATCGAAATCTTAGGTACTAATAATAAAAGTATAATCGAGTCTTTGGTTTTAAGGAATCAGAACTTACAGAATGCACGGGATCATAAAATTACTCACGCGTTATGCCGGGTAAAATTTTTTTTGTCTTAAAATACTTTCATTAGTATAATATTGACAATATATATATTGAGGAAAAATGTATGATCAAAACTATCAGAATATGGTGAAATTTACAGCATCTCTTGCTCTATAGAACGCTTAAGAATTCGGTAATTTTTACCGAAGCACTTCGATGACAATTTTGTTAAAATTAACAAGAAAATAATATTTTATAATGAGTGATAGTTAGAATTTTGAAAATGTGCTTAAATTTTGTAATTTTTAGAAACTTTAGAGCATGACATAAAAAAAACTATTTATTTGGTTCAAATTACTGTCCAGTTAGGCATTTTAACTATTTGTATTGCAATTTTGAAATATGACTTTCTAGTAAACGTTCACGTTTTGGAACTGAAAAATTACCAAACAAAGGATTTAAATACCATATATTTTGGTTTGTTTATCATAATTATGTTGTTTCTTTTTTTGCTAGAAAAGTCATTATAAGACAGTACGTTAATTTTACCATGATTTCTTTATATAT
>NC_092208.1:18343373-18362722 GCF_043381705.1 Parasteatoda tepidariorum
TATATATATATATATATTCCATCTTCCTTTTTTATTACAGTGGCTATGTTTCAATGGTCTGCCGACCAGCCTGTGTAGGGGATTAGGGAACTGGCCTTGCATCCACCAGAAAGGTTCTGGGCTTGAATCCCGGCCAAGGCATGTATGTTCTCCAATCTATGTACTATCTGTCCTTACTGTGGGAGCAACGTTGGCCCACTTAATATGGTGCCCCTGAAAGAGTGGCCAATAAATCTGCCCTTCAGATGCCTGTATGACGAAAGGTCATTCTCCTGGTGGGTATCGAAATTTTTTTTTCAATGGTCTTAAATAAACCAAAAATCATTACCAAAGAGCTTTGATAAAAGTCACCGAGCTTTTTGTTGTTCCCATAGAGCCAAGAACACAGTAAATCTCACAGTTGTCTGGTAGTACTATACACTCTTAGAATTTGTATTCTGAAATTACTGTAAAATAACTGACAGCAATCTGTCTATTCGATTAACCATAAAGTTAGGAACATTTTTTTACTTTGACGGTTTTTAAATAATTTACAACTGGTGGAGTTAAAAAGCTGTGAATACAAAGCTATATAGTTTTGTAACCATTTAAAAATAACATAGTTTCCGAACCATAAAAATGAGACTTGGGCTGATATTGGAGTTTTGCGGGTGCTACGCCATTTATGCCTAAATGTAAGCTTCGCATTCTAATAATTCTTGATCACTGATTGAAGAGTGCAAGGCACTAGAAATTCTTGGCGTATTAAAGGAAATTGAGGGAGTATTGCGAGATTAAGGCTGAGATTCGCACCCCTGTCCGGTCATAATATTAGCGGATTAGCTCTCTCAGCTACAGCAAGAACCTAGTTGCCCGGAGCAAAATGGCTTCAAAAGGTTGACCTAGTTAGAGCGGATAGTTGTTAAACCTTATTAAGAAAACAAAATCCGTAAACATTTTATCTCAATTTTAACAGTTTGAACGTCTTCCTTTTTTTATGATTATTTGACAGTTTAGGTTGAATGTAGTAAAATAACGAATGATTTGCTATTTAATCATTTTTATTGAGAAATTTCTGATAGTGTATGTGTTTCTGACTAATAATACTTACTACGACGACTAAAATATTTACTAAGAGATACACTAGTGCCCAAAAATAAAGCATACTTTTAAACTTATAATCAGTGCATAAGTATGTTTAGCTTATAGAATGAATGTGTCATCATTTATAAGCTTCAGATGCCCCTGCAAAGTTCAATTTATTCTGATATTATTATATTATTATTATTTAAAATATTATTAAAATAATCCTTTGAAAACAAGTTATCATACCTAAACACTGTTTCGAAAGTAGCTTCTAATAATATGTACATTTTAAAATAAATGTAAAAATGTTTTTGGACATTAAAATTTTTTTTGTGAAATAAAAATTTTCTTAAAACTTTCAAAATGAAGAGAGAAGGAAACATCGATTTTTAGTTATCTGTATTACTGCATGCAATGTCTCAAATTAAAAATAAAATATTTTCTCCTGAATTTAAATCAATTTAAAACATCTTAAAAACTAATTAACGAAGCTCCAATACTGCATATTTAAAAATGTAACTTTACTCAAAATTCCCCTTTTTTAATTAAACAATATAAACATTTTAAAAAAGCCATGCTGTTTTCATACTTCTGTTAAGAAAAGTATACATTTTATTAAGCCAATCAAAACAAACAAAAATCAATTTTATCATATTTTTTAAATTTCTTATTAAAACATCATATTTTCCTTATCACTAACTGCAATATCTCAAACTAAAAATAATTCTTTTTCTGAGTATTTAAAAAAAAAGATTATTCCTACATAAAGTGCGTATTATATAAAGAATGATCAATTTATTATTTTCTTACTATATGCAGTGTCTTACTCGTACCTTGCGATAAAACCATCCAAGCAACTTCTTTATTATTTTAACGGCTATAAATTAAATACATATGACAGTCTTTTGCTCTCTTTCCTTTTTTTTTGTTTACCGCTAAAGAAACTAACTTTGAGTTTCTTTCTTATGTATCCACCATCCATCATGTACCAGAGGCATGATCTAGAATAATATATTTATATAGATTTGTTTTTATTGTACAAAATAAGGATTTTTATTGTTTTTGCTACTAGAGTATTTTTGTCATGCATTAGGTTGCTGTATATGAAGCGACAGCTACTCCCCAATAGGGTTAGTAGAGAATTGTTTCAATTGTAGGTAGACAAATTTCTATATTACGTAAACTAAAAGCATCTTTCTATTAACTAAGAGCAAAACTTCTTTTGTTAATCCTTGGACGAAGAGTCTTTATTAAACGTATTTTTTGAACTTTTTCCTAATTTTGTATTAATTTATATTATAGTTATATTTAGTTACATTTAGAAACATTTTAATAATTTATGGTTATGAAATGCAGCATTAAACATCCGCGTTAAAGGTAAAAAACTTCCAAATACGGCTCACGTCTGAACAATAATTTTTCAAATTAGCACTTAATTGCAGATATTTAGATGAGAAACAGTTATTTATTGTTTAAATTTCTTTCATTTACTAAACCAATTATTGATAAATTTTTGAAAAGGAATGAAAAAAATTATAGAGCTATTACATTATGACAACCCTCCATCTATAACAATGGGCTCGCCCAGGTTTTCATGGTTTCTCGCCCAGGAGCAATGTTTTCATGGGGCACATTAGGACCCATAATCCTCATGAAACAATCCCTGACGTCTGTAAGCTACTTGAACATAGTTGCAGACCAGGTTCACCCATTCATGATGGCAACAGTTTTTCCTTCGGGGGATGGTGTTTACCAACAGGATAATACACCATGTCATAAGGATCGAATCGTCGAGGAACATTCCAGTGACTTTCAAGTCATGTCTTGGCCCCCAAATACCCCTGACCTGAGCATTTGGAGTCCTACTTCGAAAACAAAATTCGTGCTGCCACGCTATCCCCTCGCAATGTGCAGGAATTGCAGGAACAGTTGGTGAGTGCTTGGTACCAGATACCTCAGATTACCTATCAGCACCTAGTGGAATGAATGCCACGGCGGGTGCTAGCAGTTTTGAGGCCTGAACGTGGTCCTACACGTTATTAGCAGGGTGGTCATCATGTAATGACTCTTCGGTGTATATATATATATATATATATTAAGGAAAATTAGGGAAAAATTGTGTTCATTATTTATGGAGAAAGGGATTCAAATTNAGAGAGAGAGAGAGCTAGGACAGCAGTGTTTCATGTGTCTCATCTACGGGTTAGTTTCATCAAAATGTCCTCCATGAAAGCTAGTTTGTCCAAAAGCTTGATCCAGGAGTTAAGTTGTCTTCTGTTTTTTCTTCGAAACTATGAGGCTGATTGAACATTGATAGTCGTAAACTCAAAACTGGTCAGATGTTCAAAGTTGGTTTTATAAAATTCTACTTGTCATGTTTCTTTCGTATAAAAATATTAAATTTCGATGCATATCCATTAGTGTAGTAATGATTTAGTATATTATAGCTTTTCATGGCAAAAGAATAGTCTCCCCAGAAAACAAATCATTCCTTTGGAAATTAATTCTATTCTTTTTTTCTCTTCTAGTAATCACTTTAATTTTTTTTAAAAAAAGCAGTCACATATCTGTATTAAAAAAGCAAATCTAGGCTGAATGTACTTTATCATTCAGTCCTAGAGACTTGGTTGAAATTAAAAATGTAAGTTGACTCAAGGAATATACGTTAACGTAATTTTAATTACATTGAATTAAAGAAAATTAAACGTACTTTAATTATGGATTATTGATTATTACATTGTTGTGAACCTCACTATCGTAACAGAAGTTCCTATGCAGAAGTAATAAATTGCAAAACGAAGACTCCACTCACCAGTGGTCAAAAAATTTAGACTAATATGGCTTCCGTGGTTGAGTAGTAACTAGGTTGGTCTAGTTTATCTGAATCCCGCTAGATGGCAATACCTCCTCCTAACCAAAAGCATAACCAACTTTATTCCTCTCACTAACCTGTTGTGCAAACAATTCCTATAACACAACAGTTGAAATGGAATGAATACTGTTAAGTAAACTAAGGTTGCAGCAAATCTGTCTGATAATATGATTTAAAGAACAAATATTACAACTTAATAAATTGAGTTTTTTTCTGAGAACGTACCTGATTTGTGAGGAAAGGAAAAATTAATGATGATTGCATTGTTGTGAACCTTACTACAGTAACAGAAGTATCAGAAGTTGCTATGCAGAAGTAATAAATAGTAAAACGAAGACCCCACTCACCTGTGCTCAAACAATCTAGACTAATATGGCTTCCGTGGTTGAGTAGTAACTAGGTTGGTCTAATTTTTCTGAATTCCGCTAGATGGCAGCACCTCCTCATTACCAAAAACATAACCAACTTTATTCCTCTCACTAACCTGTTGTGCAAACAATTCCCTATAACACAACAGCTGAAATGAAACGAATACTGTTAAATAAACTAAGGTTGCAGCAAATCTGTCTGATAATAGGATTTAAAGAATAAATATTATAAGTCCATAAATTGAGTTTTTGATTCTGAGAACGTACCTGATTTGTGAGGAAAAGAAAAAAAAATGCTATGTTTAGATACTAAGAATTCAAATGTTGCTATTTATTGCGACCTGATCTGAAATTTGATAATCCGTGTGGTACAATGAATAAACAATAGAATTTAAGGGCTTAAAATGAGTTAAAATGAAGATTACAATTCTATTCTTCTGAATGAACTTCTTCCAAACAAAAAGATTAAATTCGAACATTTATTGATTAGTATATTATCGACTTTTCTTACTGCCATAGCTTTTCATGACATTAAATAGCCTCCCTGGAACACAAAGCGTTCCCCATTAAATCAATTGAACGACATAAGAAAAATATGACTCTTTTATAGATTCTAAAGAGTTTCTAGTAAAACTAAAGCACCTCCACAGAATGTCTTTTCGAATGTAATGGGACGGCTGGGTCCTTCTTTTGATCCTGATTTATATATCTGTTCGATTTCCTATTTATGGCATCAGCAAAATGAGAAGGGGAAACAAAATCTCCAGTCGTCGATTTTCTCGACAAATCGATAAATTAATCATCGAGTTAATTAATTAAATTTTTAAGCGGGTATTGTTGTCCTTTTATACGCCAAAGTAGTTACGGAAAAATGTTTCCAAACAAGCAACTTTATCATGGTTACATACAGAGCATTTATTTCATTGTTTTGAGAGATTTATATACTTAAAGGAAGTTTTATGGAGAGCAGTTTAGATTTATTATTACTGGAATTTGCTTTTGTTAAAAAGTTCTTTTATTGTATTTTTTGACATTATTTTGCTCTGCATATTCATTCAAATGTGGTTACAATGTTGTTTTCGTATTAAGGAATTACTATTTGGAATTGATTTCGCAATCGTCAATTTGAATTATTTTGAAGCTTTCTGTTAGTATCTTCATTCTAAAATTGTGGAAAAATAACCGGTTGCAGCCTGTCCATCCAATTAACCGAAAATTTTATGGTTAAAAACCTTTTTAACATTTACGGTTTTAAAACCGTTTACAACTAGTATAGTTATAAGATCATGATTACGAAGCTATGGTTTTTCTTAACCATTTACAACTAGCATGGTTTCAAAACCATAGAATAATTTAACCAGACTTTGGAGCTATGATTTTCATTAAGTAATGGGTAATGTAGAGTGTAGGACACAAATTGGTAACTGTGAAACACTGGTAACTTTTCACTTGTGGTATATACTAGTGGAAGTATTGTGATGTCAACGCTGGGTTTCGAACCCATGTTCTGTTGGTCATGAGACTAACAGATAAGTTCCTTAGGCTAATTTGGGTCTGCTTAATCGAAGGGATAAAATTCAGGATGTTTAACCGTATTGGTGAAAACAGTTCAATAAAAGGTGTATCTCAGAGTAAGCAGTTTAAATACCCTCTTATTTATGGTTATTTGAATGTTTTGCTGAATATAGTAAAATAACAATTAAATAAGTTATTTAACGATTTTTTCAACAAAAAAAAATACAGTGTAGTGTCTCTTTAAATTATACCTTACAGTTTTAAACATTACATTAAAAATAAAAAAATTTTCGAATTATTTAGAAACGAAACATTTAATTAAAAAAAAAAATTACTGTATCATTTTTTCTTCCGAAGATTCATACTTAAAGAAAGTTCAATATAATTTAACTTTGTTTATTATTTTTGGATTTTGCTCTCTTGATAAGTCCCTATATTGTTATATTTATAAATATTTCCAGCTATCTATCTGTTTAAACTTATAGAGATTACAATGTTGTTTATCTGATAAAGAATTTCAATTTTCTAATTATTTACTTTCATATTTCAGTAGTTTTTTGGAATACATATTTTTTGCAAATAAAATATGAACAAAAACAATTACATTTTCCTTTATTCTGTATCAAATTTTTTAAACCCTTTAAAAAATTATTATATTTATCTATTGCATACACACAAATAGACATTTAATTGAAAAAAAATCTTATTTTCTTATAAAGAAGTTGTTTTATTGTTTCGAAAAATTTATACAATAAAAGAGATTTAGAGAAAACAACCTTTTTTATTATTACTGAATTTTCATTTTTTGATACGTCTTTTTGCTATATTATTCCCATTTTTATAGTGCATGCTTAAATTTATTGAAGATACAAAGTTGTTTTTATGTTAAAAATGTGTATTCTGTTATAAATAAATTTACCATTTTAATAATTATTTTTTACATTTATTCTGTCTAAAAGAAGGAAAAAGAAAAATAATAAACGTGTCTTTATGTATTTTATAAAATCATTTGATTTTATTAAAATTCACTCTTCAGTGTGCAAAAAAATAAATGGACCAATATGAATAACTTGTGATCTAATGATAGGATCTTCACGTTCAGTGACTCAATCTTAATGGCTTGAAAGAGGGACCTCAAATATGCTGGTAAATTAGTGCAGTTAGTGTAATAAGTTATGAAATACGGCACGAAAATACTTTTTCCGAATAAACATTAACTTTGACATATTTGGACGTTTGACAGCAATATATAGGGGTTCGCAGCAGTCTCGGAAATATGGTCAAAATAGTTTGGTCAGGAGAGCAGACCAAAGTTTGGACATCTTAATATTAATTTTACTTCCTACATATTTCGAGATACCTCAAGAACATTTTTAGTGAATGGAATTTTTTTTACACACAATTACAAAATTTCTTTATCCAAAGATAAATCCGTGCAAAATATAACTTTAGTGTATATTTATTATTTTTTATTGTTTCATTTAAAAATAATTAAAAAAAATTTGGTACTGTAAAGTATGCATTTTTTCCCCGAATCCTATTAAAATTGTAATTTTACATTGCAGTATACTAAATTTAAGCAAAATTGGTTGAATAGTCCCTGAGAAATCGAATATGAAAATACAACTTTAAGAAATTCGATCAGTAGATCAAAAGCTTTTCAGGATGGTCCATTATTTTTGTAATTTTCATTTTTTTTTACATGCCCACTGTACATGTAAAAAAAAAATGAAAATCAAATTATAAAAACTGATTTACTAATTATTGAATTGCATAACAGTTCTGGAATATTTACGTACAAAGGAAATTTTTGAGTGTGAAATTTAATAAATTAACACTAGAAAGACGAATGATACCAATTTGGCCCTTCTTGTTTTTTGTAGCTCTCTAATTCCAAAAAAAAACTTACTGAAAGTGTTAAAATACTGAAGTGTATTTCTAACCTTTTTTTTCATAATTTTATAGGTTTTAAGTGCTAATTTATATGTTATTTTTAAAGAAACGTATCTGTAGTTCTTTATACGCAGAATGACTGGCAGGGCAATAGTTAAGCCTTAGTCACGTTGGTAGGTATCCCATCATCCCAGGTAGATTTAGGGATAAGAATCCTTTTGGCATTTTCAAGCTATCTCAGTTTCACTAACGTATTTCAACATATACTAGTTAAACATAACAAGTTAGTTTCTAACACAGCAAAGGAAACTAAATTATCTAAGAAACAAATGTATACATATTATTGAATAGTCAGAATTATGCTTCTTCTAATATTTTAGTAAATCAAATCGAATAAAATACCATGGAATTTCGATCATCAAGTCTAAAATAAGTTTTTATTAAACTAATTATAATAGCATTTCAAGATTTTAGTGCCTAAAAACAGTCAATCTGGGAAAGTCCATATTGGCCGCTTTATTTCTAGGTGTACGGAAACGTTCAGTCTTTCTTGTAAAGTACTTTACTTATTTTACTTTTTTGAAAATTTGAAATTCGTTCTAACTGTATATTCATTTAAATTTATAAAAGCTACAAAGTATTAAAGTAATTATTATTAAAGTACTTTTATTATACTTTTTATTAAAGTATTTGTTTTCAGTAATGGTTTAAGCCTTTGATTTCTATAGTTTCGACAAGTGTTTTCCCCCAAAAAGATAAAAACAATTGTTACTCTATATTTAATTCTCAGTAAAATATTATATCGCTAACTAATTGTTCATTTTAACACTTATTTTTAAAAGTTCCCAGTTTTAATTATAAAATTAGTGAGTAAACAGCTGCAATGTGGTATTAAGTGAATTAAACTCTTCGCAAAATAACGATATCAGCCTGTGTTCCATTAAATCTTATTTTCTTAATTTCTCATGGCAAAAAATGCGAGTGCGATGAATTTTAATTTCGTTTGCTCTAACTAAACAAATAATTCTTTTTTAAATTTTACTCTCATTTAAGCGAAATATAATTATCTAAAATTTCATCATTATAGAAATTTCTCACAAAGAACTCGATGCTCACGAATATACTAAAGTACTAAGTGAAAATGTCAAAAGTATATTCACAATTAAATATTTTTAAACTTACAGATCAAAATGTAATTTGGAGACTAAAAAAATGATGTATACACTGTAAGAAATTTTAATGTATCTCCACGCCAAAATTGGCGTTAACTACTTTAAACCAAAGTAGTGTCTCAGAAAGTGTTCGACTATACCGATACCCACTAAAACCAAAGTTAGTTCCTGGTGTATAGTAACACCTAAAATTCTATTTTATACAGCATGGTATAAAGTAGCCGCTACCATGCTTGTGATTCAGAAGTATCAATTATAATTACAGTAAGGCGCATATAACACTCAATTATCAATAAAATTACTTTTGCCATAAAAAATCATTCATTCATTTAGGATGATCAAAAATCATTCATTTAGGATGACCATTCATTAGAATGATCAAAAATCATTCATTTAGGATGTTTTTATATAATATTTCTCAAAATGTAATTAGTTTGTTGATGTTTGAAATAATTGTACTCTCTTGGATCTAGTGTTTCACTATACTATAGTTCCTTTATGTTACTTGATGTAAAGTAGCCGACAAATTTTTGTTATTCAATAACATTAAATTTTGTAATTACAATACAATAAGATAAATGTAAGCATCCGTGATGTTTTTTTTTACTATACAGTACGAAATAAGAATTATTAATTTAGAATGCACAGATATTTACTAATTCTTAAAAAAAATTAGTTAAGTCGAACATCCGAGTAGCACAGAGATTCTTATGACACATTCGAACTAGGCTTAATAGAACAGAAGTGGATAGACGTTATACATTATAAAATCAGTCAACACAGTTCTCACAGATTTAAAAAATTAAACAATATTTTCATTATTATTATTATACAACTAAAAATATACACATATATTAAGCAGCGAACTTTTGAGTCTGTTGATGGATATAAGCTTCGAAAATTGCAATATACTCTTTCCGGCTTATTCCAGGTTGTAAACAAATCACTTACGATATTCTACTTGGCGTTTCTTGACATTTAAAGCTCGCCAAGTGCAAACCTTGGTGTTTCGGGAATTGAAAATATTTCCCGTATGGTGTAAAAACGTGGAAGTCTGATGTAAAAATCTTGTTTTTAAATTTTAATTACGTTTAAACGGTATATGAATGCTAGATTTGATGTTAATCCGGAATAAGACTTACACAAATTTTCGGGTTGTTTAACATCATATTCGGAGTGATATTACACATCAGTTTTTACCAAGTATAAACTAAACTCATGGACAAAAAAATTGGCGCACCAAGAAGGAGTCGTCAAAATGAAACGAAATTTTACATACGCAATGACTACTTTGATAAGTAAATGATTAGAAAATCAAAGAAAAGGGAGAATTCATTTCTGAGAAAAAGGCAAAATAACGGAGGAGTTAATACCCTTTTGGACCTCATCTAGTGCTAATGCACGATACAATACGATCAGGCATTGAGACATACAAGTTCTGTATGATGTCTTGAGACATTTCGTTCCATATTTGCTGTAACCTTGCCTCTAGATCGTTCAAACTCGTGGGATGCCCAACTCGCTGTCCCAAATAATCCCAGATATGCTCGATTGGAGAGAAATCTGGTTATCGGGCAGGCAAAGGAAGGGTAGTAACAATACGGAGATAGTCTTGTGACACCCTTGCCGTATGAGGCCGAGCATTGTCTTGTTGAAAAATTGCATGAGTGGCAACACATGTGGTTGCAGGATTTCATGGACATACCGCTTTGCTGTCATGGTGCCACGGAACAATACTAGGGGTAACCGTGTTTTAGGCAATGACACACCATATCATCACACCAGCTGTGGGAGCGGTGTGTCGCTGTACAGCAAAGGCAGGATTGAGGCATTCACCACGGGGTCTCCACACACGAACACGATTGTCATCACTGCTGAGATTGAATCGGGATTCGTCGCTAAAGAAGTTTCCTCGTGAGCGGCAAAACTCCAAACGGAGGCGTCGATGGGCGGGAGCAATTATTTCTCGGTGCACTAATTTTTTTGTCAATGAGAGTATTTCAAAATCAGTGCATGTTTTTAGTTTTCATCTTATAAGATTTTCACAAGCCTGTCAATTGCATAATACTCTCAATTGCATCATAATTGCATCATATTCTGAGAGATATAGCACCATAGTTTTTACAGTGTAGATAAGAGCGCATTTTTTGAAATACGTTCATATTTATATATTATAAACATATTACCATTTAGCAATTATACATAATACATATTTTTTACGATATGGTACAGTACTTTTTTTACGTCGCACTAGAACTTCACTATAGGCTATTGGCTACGGCCTGGGAAGCATCCCTTGGGATAGCCGGGAGACTTAATAAATACGTTAGTGTAGACCAGACAAAAAATAATTTATTTAGTTTGTTATCAATTATAAAAATGTGGCATATTTTAATCTAAAAATACAGTCTTAAGTAAACATTAATCAACGTTAGAGGATTATAAATATTAATTTACTATTAGGAGTTGAACTTTATTGCAATCTTAAAAAAAACTGTTTGAAATGTACGTTATTACATTAGAAGTGTATTTGTAATTTTTATAACGCATAAATTTTTTTACGGATTTAAATATATTTAGTTTTTACTTAATGAAGTAGTTAGAAGACAAGCATTATTAAATAACAGCTGAAAAATAGAGACATTAATAAAAGTTATGAAAGAACACATTTTGCTACTGTTGTTAAAATCCTCATCTAGTCAACATTTTGATTTAAAAAATTGAAATTTGTTAAGATAATTGCTTTCTCTATATTTTTTCTGTGAAAACATACATTAAGTTTAATTAATGAATGTCTTAAAGGTAAAAAAATCAGAGAGTATGTTTATTTATCCTTCAAAATCAATCCAATTTAGTATATAAATATCGTTATAAAGTTTTAGTAAACACCTAGTATTATAGAAGAAATATCAGAAGGCTTATGTGCACAGTAGACCCACAACCATGTGCCATACTAGCTCCAGGTAGCCATTTACTTGTTTTAATTGTTAGTATTTTTAGTAATAGTAAAAAGTAATTTAGTGTAATTAGAGGAATACTTCAACTATCCATACCAGATCCACTCTCCCTACAAATATTGTTTGAATAGGCTTTAATTTCACATAGTTGACCTTCATATTTAAAAAAATGAATATGCTTTAATTTCTAATCGTCGAGCGTTGTAATTTAAAGAAAATTAATATGCTTTAATTTCTCACAGTTGAGTGCCGTATTGAAAAAAAAAGAATCTGTTTCAATTTCTCATAGTTGCGGATAGTATTTAAACTAATGAAAATTCTTTAATTTCTAATGATTGAGAGTCATAATTTAAAAAATAAATGAATGTGCTTTAATTTCACATAGGTTAGCGTCATAATTTAAAAAAGTAAATGAATATGCTTTTATTTCTCATAGTTGAGGGTTGTATTAAACAAATATGCTAACCATAAATTATTCAGTGGGTTTCTATCAGGGTATACTGGTAATAATGTAAAATTTATGAAAGTTAACTTTCAATAAAAATAATGATGAATAAGTTTAAAATTTCTAACTATATTGTCCTTTCTGCCGGAGTCCTTTCATATAAATTTAAAAATTGCCATTATGAATTATAGATTTTGTCTCAAAGGAGAAATAATCAAGTAGAAAACTTACAATGTAACATTTCTAATGAGCTGAAATGTTTTTGTGTTATTTATAGTTTTTTTGATGTCCCCAGGTATGGTATCCTTAATAATTCAATGTGGTGGTCTGGGGAGATAAAGTAAATAGAAGTAATACAACGTAACTATTCTTTAGTACTTTTTACTCGTCTTATATCTTTACCAGAATAGCTTTTGGAAGGAATTCAAAATGAGTAGAATATTAAATGTTGCTCTATGAAAGCTCTGCGATTGTATGATATAATGTTTTTTTTTTCCTTCCTTTTTTTGCAGAAATTTTATATATAGACAGATGTTGTTATTTTACAGCTGTTAATTAGGACTTTTAGGTTAAATTTTGTTCATTTTCAAATAGCATTAATTATGGAAGAAGTGATAAAGTTCCAATGTGAGGAAAAGTTGAAATTTTAATAAATGGTGAAGCTTTTTTTATTTACCTTTTCGTTATTCAGAAATTTACTCAAATGCGGCATCATTTAGACTCAAAATGTAGCAAAAAATTGAAATTTATTCATTGATTTTAATAAGTTTTATCTACGTCGAAAAGACTCTCCGAGGCGTCTATTTATTCAAAAAGAAGTGTAATTTTTTTGTTTAAATATGAAAACTCTTTTTGACAGTTTAAAAGTTAAGATTATTAACGACCAGTGTATAGATATAAAATAAATAATACCAAAAAAAATAAAATGGTAAGATATTACTTTATTAAATAACTTCATTGGAATCAAAAATAAATTACTTTTGTTTCTTCTTAATTACGATTGGCAAATCTTGAGAACGGCGTTCATTTTTGAGTGCTAGAAATAGGACGAATTTTATTTCCTATTGTATATTTTTGAAGGCAATGATGAAGATTTTTTTTTATCGGGTGCAGAAATAATTTAGAAGTATAACATTATTTTCAGTTAAATAACTAAAGCTCTGATTTTTTTGGTCTTTTTTTCCCATCTTATTTTTTTCCCTAAATTCTTGTAAGAAATTTCATAAGAATGTTTTTTTTTTATGTGAATATTATTTAAATAAATCCGATAATGAATTTAGAATTAAGTTAGTTAAACATTTAAAATCATATTAAAATGCTAGATTTTGAACATTAATTCACATAAACTCTTTTTTTTTATGTTTATGCTATCAAATTTATTTCTTAAACTCGAATATACAGCATAATTGATTATATTTCAGCTTGAGAAACCTCTTGTAATGATAATTTCAGCGATCAATTGTTTCAAGTGAAGAATAGATGCTTGATGGATTTTTTAATTATTTAGTATATGTTATTGGATTATTTTTCAAATTATTTTTTAATTTGCAATACATTTTCAAATTATTTATTAATCATTTTGAATTTCTAAGAATTACATTAACAAGAATATTTGAAAAGTTTGAACATTAACTCCAAACATAAATGTTTTAATATCCATTCAAACGTAGTATTTGCGTTTGTTCAGCTGTTAGTACTGACGAAAGAAAGAATGATCCTCTCTTTACCAGCATCTAGTTTTCCTTTCATGAATTGTGGTACAATCTCAAACCATATTTCTCTTTTCTGATTTATGATCAAACTTGTTTAATCAATAAATCGGTAACAATCGGTAACAATCAATCGGCATAAATCGGTAATAAAGCGCAAGTTTCCTGAAATCTTATTACGATTATAAAGTGAATCACGCTTCCACTTAAATTTAATTAGATTATTGTGCGATCAAGTCTAAGAAATATGATCATATTTTTCAGTTGAGTACCTGTGTAAGGTTACAGCAAATGTAGATGATATTATGGTTAAACCTGCTAAATACTTTTCAACACTTTTGTAGCGCACCGTTGACTCTGTGACACTAATATATCAAATAAATACTAATAGTTTATTTGTGCAAAGTAAAAAATGAAATTAATTGAAGTTATTGAATTGAAATAGGGGTAGCATATTACAATAGAAGTAAAATATTATCAATACTTCGTTTGGTTGCTGTTTTAAACCACACCCAATGTAGACGCTAACTGCTTAGTAATGTTTTTATTTCTTTTGGTTTAGTTTAAATCGGGAAATAAAACAAAATCAAGGATAAATGTAAACTGTCTTTAAAAAAATTGATTTACGATTATCTGTTCTATAGATTTTGATGGTTGGTGGGAGTCGAATTTTTCATTCCAAATTTAAAAATGGAAAAACGTAATGTGCCCTTGAGAATGATTTTCAGGAAAATTTTTTTCCTTTCATAATTTCTGAATGTATTTACTTATTTTTCTTTGTGAATTTTGCCTTTTAAAGCACTTTGTAAACATTTTTAATAATATTTATAGTTACATTTGATTGCAAGTTTCTCAGTAAGATTTATAATAGTTTTTGGTTTTGTTTAAATCGAGAAATAAAACAAAATCAGGGATAAATGTAAACTGTCTATAAAAAAATTGATTTACGATTATCTGCTCTATGGATTTTGATGGTTGGAGGGAGCCAAATTTTTTATTCCAAATTTAATAATGGAAAAACGTAATGTGCCCTTGAGAATGATTTTCAAGAAAATTTTTTTCCTTTCATAATTTCTGAATGTAGTTACTTATTTTTATTTGTGAATTTTGCCTTTTAAAGCACTTTGTGGATATTTTTAATGATATTTATAGTTACATCTGACTTCAAGTTACTTAGTAAGATTATTAATAGTTACTTTAAAAAAAGTAGACATAAGTCTTCTCAGATATATTATCAAAATTTGTTAATCTGTACACAATTTTTGAAATCTGAAAAACCTTAGAAAATCTAAACAGAATTTCAGGTAACAGAACACAGGGAGAATAATTAAATAGTTTCAAAATAGTTATTCTAAGTTTCGTTCTTAGTTATCTCTGCCCGCCTTCACATTACCATCGTTTTAACGGAAATCAACATAAAAGAAGGGGATATCCAAAAGAAGTAATATCCAGTTTTCCCATTCCCCCCCCCCCATTCTTACATTTTCTCTTCTGTCTATGATTCTTCTGACTTACTTCAAAACTGAGTTTTGAAATCACGTTATTCAAAAGATCCATCCTACCAGAAATGGGGAAAGAGAGATCAGAAAACTTGGCGTTGGACAAAATCCCTGAATACATTATCAAAGTGAACGGTCACATTACTTCTCTGGAGAAAAAAAAGAAGCCAAGTATTTCTCTTCACTTTCTCCTTGGCGTTGTTTCCAATATATGAGAGAACTGAAAGAGAAGGAATAACAGTAAAGTGAAAAGGAAAAGTAGTTCCATATGCGTATTCTTAGATTACTTCTTCACTTTGATTTAAACGTAAAGTAAAAAGAAGCAAAGCAAAAATGAATTCAAAATCAGTGTGGTCAAACAGAAATTTTTCTTTTTACCGTTTGGTTTCCCTTTTTTTTGTTATTTATTAAATCGACAATACATCTTTGGAGAAGTGATTTAACAAGACTTCCAAGTCGAAATCGCTATGGAATGGTTTACATTTCTATGTTTGTCTATAAAAGTAGACATAAAAGTGGATATCTTTGGAAATATTCTAGCATACGAATTTTATATGAAAGCTGAAAAATTGCAAGAATAAAAAATAAAAAAAACTTTGATTTGAAAGAAGGCGGCTTTTTTTTTAAATCTCAAAAGCATGCAAACTAATATGATGCCTTAGATTTTTCTTAAAAGAAAACGTTTTTATTGAAAATGGCATTGATATTTGACAAAAGAAGCAATAGTTTGAAATATTTTTACTAAATGACCAATCACTGTCATTCGTTCAATGAAATGGTTTCCTTATTAACGAACTATATAATAAACTTCGCGAATAACAATAGTTCTTTATATGAATAACTTTCCTACTAACTGCATATATTGACAACAATACGAAGACAATGCGATTGCAAAACTGACAAAAAGGATACATTTTTGCAAATTTTTTTATTCGTTCTTAAACAAAATGACTGGTCTTTTTTTTTGATAAGTAACTAATTCGGATATTTCAGTTTATCAAATGATTTTCTTAATAAAGAGTTATGATAAATTTTATGCGAGCACTTTTACAGATGACTCAACTATCATTGACATGTAAACGACAATTGATGGCTATGCTTACAACTGCTTCTAGCAAAATTTTAGCATTCTTTCGCAATATATTGTTATGCAAATCTATGAAAAAGACTTCTCATTTAGTTTACCGAAATTTTTTTAATAAACGAGTTATGCCAATTTTTTTTTATTCAAAAAGTTGTTTAAATTTTTTGAATTCTCAAAGCGGAAAAGGTACGTTGACTATACGTTTGTCTTAGTAGACATTGATACTGATTTTCAAGAGTTATTTTCTGTTGTCAACATTGTTGACCCCAACATTCAATTTACTTTGAAAACGGAAATGTATATACTTTACATTATATATATGTATACTTTTCCTTTTTTAGATGTTCTTATAACTGAATATTCTCTTGTTCTGCTTTACACCTTTTTTTCTCTCTCTGATACTGTGGTTTTTCATGTTTTGTTGCTCACTTTTACTTTTCGATTTCTAGTTGGCAACTTTGCGCTTGATATTTTAAATTACTTTTGTTTCTTCTCATTTACGTCTGGCACTTGTTTCTGAGCGCTTGAAGAGGGTCGACTATTATTTCCAATGTGCATATTTAATGAAGCGAATGAAGTTTTTACTCTCGTAATGTTTTACCACTTCATTTTCTTGGGATTATTTATTTATCAAGAAATAACTTTCAAATATGCATATTAAATTAGTTTAATTAGTTAACTAATGACTTAGTTTTTTAATTAACTTAATTCTAAAACTTTTATTTATTATTTATTCTTCTCTCTGAAAAGTGTTCGAAAATGAAAAAGAGAGTGTCGCGGAATAGTCAAGTATTTCTAGAAATTTACATTGGATAAAAAATGGGTGTTAATTAATTTTTGAAAGGCTATCCATTGGTCTAAAGTAGACACTTCACACTCAAGCAACTGGTGTGGGACTTTTTACGTTAGAGTAACATGGAGCTAATTTAATAGAACTGTAATAGATACAAAAACAAGAACAATTAGAAATACATATGAAATAAAATTAAATGGGAAATTGCTTTATAAAAGGCTTCTTGGAAATTTCGAGCCCTATTTCATTTACTTTAGCAGTGTTCTAGATACTACTTAAAATATAAATTAGAGCTTTAAAAAAACCCGTTAAGAATTTCCGTAATTTTGATGGATGGGCAACGATTCGTGTTTTAGACACTAAAGCAAGAATTTAAAACGACTTCTCTTAACATTCTTTTGTAACAGTGTCCTAATTAGGAGAATGAAATTTTGCCTTAAAAATAACACGGAAATAAAAGAATTATTCAGAAAATTTAAAATCTAAAACTATAGAAATTTCTATGTAATTTTTTTTCTAATTTAATTTTTCAGTTTTCACGTCAAAAACGTCTCTAATCAAACGAAAAGGTCAGAAATCAAAGCAACTTCTCAAAAACAAAGATCTCTGGTGGGCAGTTTCTTTGTTAAAAATTCAAAATAAACATTGTAGCATTTGCTAACTTATAATATTTTTGAAATAGACTAGCTTTTTTTATATGCAGTTACTGAAACTAAAAATTGCCTGCAGAAACAGTTCGGTTTGATTAGCAGATACCACGTCGTGTGTCTTCCTTGTGGGCTATTACAGAGCAATGACATCAGAACTGTAATGATTCGACGAATTTTTAAAGTATATGATTAGAAACAAAATGTGGCGCGGTGACAGAATTGTAGCTCTTCAGGCTCCCGCGCCTCAGGTCTAGGGTTCTATCCTCGGATCGGGGAAGGTTGACTCAGCCCATCATCCCTTCAGATGACAGATAAAATTAGTATCCAGAAAAAAAGAGCACGATGTTTAGATATAATTTGCATGCTTGAAAAGTAAACATTGAGGGTTCTAGGTCCAATTAACTACCTAAACGGAATTTAAATTTGTATTTTAATTTAATTTAATTTAATTTAATTTAATTTAATTTAATTTAATTTAATTTTTATTTTTATTTCTATTTTATTTTATTTTTTTTAATTTAATTTTATTTTAGTTGTAAAGATTTTATATATGTCTTATTTCCATTTTATATAAAACAAATTTGGTTTCTGCTGCCTTGTGCGCTTTTCCAATTTGATTTAATGATTTAATGTTTCAAAGTGTTTATTTACCTCTTATGTATTAAAATTGACTTCGCAAATTGAATTGATTTTATGATTAGATATCTAAGCGGAATATCTGCTCCTGCATTGTCACTTCCTGAAAAATTGAATGCTTTTAAGAAAGTATAGAAAAAGGAGCACCAATGAAGTCTAACAAAATCTAATTTAGCTATTAATAAATTAGTAATTAATTAATAACTCTACGAAGCGATTTTCTGTTGCATTTTTACTATGTCTAAACTACTGTTTACATTTCCAAACAGCAGGTCAGGGCCCTGCACGGGCTGTGGTAACACTGAGTTTGGATTCGTATTTACAGGTAAAATAACAAGTATAATTTTTATTTTTTGTATTTTTTCGCAATTTTTATGTTTGAAAAAATACAGTGGCGCTCACGTACTTAAAGACATGTCTTTATGAAAAGTGAAATCCAAAATTTAATGTTCACGCATAAGTTTATTGAATTGATAATTATGTATCGGAACAAATAACTTATTTTTAATATATTTTCACAATGAAAATCATTTATCTAACTGTTATACGTAAATTATGTAACATTTTAGAAAAAATATGCGTTCCGCATACTTAAGGACAGCAAAATAAATATTTCTTAATCGTCAATAAAATTAATAACAATGTAAAAAATTTAACAAAAAATAAAGATTTGGAGATGCCTTAGATTTTT
>NC_092208.1:18363681-18391214 GCF_043381705.1 Parasteatoda tepidariorum
AAAAAAAATATTAATATAATGTTTTAAAGCATCAAACAAAGATAATGTAGTAAATTACACTTACATTGATCGATAAATTGATTGTAATCATTCAATAACTCATGATTAGACAAACTGTCCTTAAGTATAAGAAACTTAACAAAATATATTTTTTAAATAAACTTTTATGAAACACTTGTGAACACGAATGAATTATTTGAGGATTGAAGTTCAACTAAGGTAGAATTCGTCATTATAGTAGATATCTTGATCAAAACATAATATTCATCCAATATAATGACGCATATATTTTGAAAACACAGTCCTTAAGTACGTGAGCGCCACTGTACATAAATTATACATCACAGCTTTAAGCAGTTCATGAATAAACACTCAATGTTTATTAAATAAAATCAAACGTTGTAAGCAGAAATCACTTATCATCAAATTAAATTTATTTCTTCAGTTTCTATAAATCAAATATAAAAGAAATTTTTATTTGATAAACGAAATGAAAAGTCTCAAAACTAATTTTACCCAAGAAGAAAGTTAGTAAAATCAATGCATTTTATCAAAAAGGTTTAAAAAAAATGCAAAACATTTTTAAAATGTTAATTTATTAGTAATATTGCCGTAAAATATTTCGAGGCATTTTTATGTTTTAAAACCGCAAAAAATAAATCCATCAAGTTCAAAAAAAATAAAATTCATCAAGTAAATTGATGTCAGGAATAAAAAGGATGGAAATTAATCAAAATATAGAGCATTCGCAATTTTTTCTTTAATAAATATTTTATGAGATAAACAAACTTTAATGAGTATTTCATGATTTTTCTTGAATTTCTTAAATTTCTCATTTAATTATGATATCAAAGTTCAGGTTTTGACTGTATTACTGTTGGTAGACCGTGTTTGTTAAAAATATTTTTCTCCAAAATTCTTTCTTTCATTTAAAAAAAAATGTGTATCATGAATTTTATTTATTAAGGAAAGTAATTTTAAAAGAATTTCGGAGAAAAATAGACTATATCTGAAATATACCAAAGAATTTATTTCATTCAGAATTAAATAAATTTATCGTAAAAAAATATTATAACAATTGCGCATTATTAATTAAACAATACACAAAACTTTCAGATCGAAGATGGTGATAAGTACAAAGATTTTAGAAAACGCATTTTGAAAAGGTGAAATTTACTGATAGCAATTCTAATTATTTGTATCAATTTACTTTTTATTAATATTTATTAAGCAAATTACCTGAATTACTTTAAGTTTTTATAAGTTAATTACGCCGTTTGAATTTAGACTTCAGGAAAACGATATATACGTACGCTTTAAAATTTAGGCTTCTGGAGCACGATAGATACGTTCGCTTTAAAATTTAGATTTCAGGAACACGATAGATACGTACGCTTTAAAATTTAGACTTCAGGAACACGATAGATACGTAAGCTTTAAAATTTAGACTTCAGGAACACGATAGTACGCTTTAACATTTAGACTTCAGGAACACGATAGTACGCTTTAAAATTTAGACTTCAGGAATACGATAGATACATACGCATTAAAATTTAGACTTCTGGAACACGATAGATACGTTCGGTTTAAAATGTAGACTTCAGGAACATGATAGATACGTACGCATTAAAGTTCAGACTTCAGGAACACGATAGATACGTACGCTTTAAAATTTAGACTTCTGGAACACGATAGATACGTTCGCCTTAAAATTTCGACTGCAGGAACACGATAGATACGTGCGCATTAAAATTTTGACTGCAGAAACACGATTGGTAGATCAAGAATATGAGGAACCATTAATTGCTGCACATTATTGGAATTTCGGGCATAAATTCAATTCCTACAATGCCAAAATTATTTGCACCGCAGTCACAACAGCTGATCTTAATGCCAGGTAATCTTGTTTTATTCATATGAATTCTGATTTCCTTGTTAACAACATTATTTTACCCTGATTTCCTATTCTCCGCAATTTTGGTTCTTTTTTGTTCTGTTTCCTTTCTTTATTTTTCCTTTTTTCATTTTCAACTTTACGTTTTAAAATTCAAATCACGTGAATGAAGTTTTTAATCAAGTAATGCTGTAGTATTGTTCGTAATATGTAAATTACTCGGAAAATTAAATTTAATGTAAGCATGTAATGTTCACAGTTATGCAAATTCGATGTAAATAAGGCATTCAGTAAATTAAATTAATAACAATTGAAATTTTGTGAAGTGTAGTGCATTCAAATTAAATGTGCAACAATTAAATTTGAGACAGGTTACATTCATGAAATTTCAGTTTTCTGTAGAAATGTTCTATTTGCCATAAAAATTAACTTAAAGCTAGTTTTAACTGCAATAAAAATTAAATCAAATATGAATTTATTGAAACGAGTTGAAAAATGACTGATTATTTTTAACTTTATAATTCTATTCATTTTGCGTATTTACTCGGATCTTTTATCTGCACGTTATAAAGGATTAATGCCTTTGATATATTTTTTTTCACTATTGAATTATTTCAAGATCAAATAAAGCAGTTAAATACAAACCAATCTCCTATGAACTTTTAAATGACAAATGTAGTTTCACAGAATCATATGTTGATCACAGTATTCAGCAACGACGCTGCCATAAAAATAAAGGTATTAAAATTTCCTATTTATTCAAAATTAAATTTATATTTAATCTAATCTCCTTTTTGTCCTATAGGGGTCGGATCTTAAAGACCCGATTCTCAGTAGATAACTGAAGTCAAGCATCACAGACTGCGCGTCAGTAAGTGAGTGTGTGACCACTTTGATGGGCCTGCGTAGGGACTGAGGGTGCGGGGTATCAGTCCTAGTTAAACTGTTTTATTTGAAGTGTTTGACTACACTAGCAGGTTGTAAGGCTGCTAAATTGGAGGAGCCACCCTCTCTGTAGAGGATCAAACTTCTGATGGCGTTTCTTCGGATCATCCTCATATAGTTTTCGGATTATCCTCATATAGTATTCGGATAATCCTCATATAGTATTTGATAACCCTAACAGACCATATTTCCCCCGAAAATAGCATCTTAAGTTCCAATAGAATTCTAGAAATATACAGCCTTTTTTCAATAGTTAAGAATTTTACATAAATATTTGGTACCATATAAGAGTTGTTATAATGTTTTTTGTTCGTAAATAGTTGTCGATAAATTTCACACGGATCATCCTTAGGGATATTTCCGGTTATTTTTTCCCCAATAATCGCATTTTTAGTTTGAATAAAATTCTAAAAATATATAATCTTCTTATAATTGCAAGAAATTTACCTAAATATTTGTTACCAAACAACAGTTGTAATACTTTTTTGTTCGTAAATAGTTGCCATTAATTTCCCACTTGCAACATAATTTAAATTTCGAAAGCTTATATTAATTTATATTTATAACCTTGGTAATAATTACAAGGTACCAAGCCAAATAACTGTTCTTCCACTAATTCCTGGTTGGATGTTTTATTAGCTCTAATTACTAGTATCAATTTAAATTCCATTCTGGCTGGAGGGGTGTTTTGTTCGCGCAAAGTGAGCAGGAGGTAGAACTCCCTATTTTTCAAATTTAAATTTAAGGTAGGTGCATTAATAGCGTTTCAAAATGTAAATTTTATTTTTGAATATTTAATAAACTATCTTGATTAAATCAGTTAGACATGAAAATAAGCGACTGTTGATGCAGAAAGTTACAGTTAAAGGTTAAAAATGTTTTAATTCTATTAAGAGGTTAGCATATGCATAAAAAGAGTTATCCATACTTCATTAGTCCTTAATCTAAAGGCATATGTCCATATTTTTTTTTGTCGTATGCCCGTTTAGGCAGTGGGGGTGCGATTGTTCCTGTTTTTCAGTGGCGCCATCTATGGCTAGGAATTCGACTTCTGCCACGCCATTCACACAACCACAACCCGTTTATAGGGCGGGTCACATTCACACACAAAGAAGAGAGGACATAGAACATACAGAGAGAGAAAGAAACATTCACGCCTTGCCTGGGATTCGAACCCAGTACCTTTCGGATGCAAGGACAGTTCCCTGCTCCCTACACAGGCCGGTCGGCATATGTCGATTGTAGAGTGAGGAATAAAAATATTTTTTACTAAAAAAACGTAACTTAATGCAATTATTACGCAAATTAATGGAAAGTTTAGTTCATAATAACAAATTCAATTATTTTATATTTAAAATGGTGTGTAATGCTTGAGAAAATTTTTCGTCCTTATCGTAGTTTGACTACTTGAACGATATATAAAATTAGAGGTTAGAAGAGAGTTGATAATTGTCTATTATGAAAAAGAAATGTTTAGTTTTTGATAAACGACTGAACAAATGTGCGTTTATGAATGAAAATTTTAGTAAAGAGACACTAATTCAAATTTTTTTTTCCTCTGTAGAAGGAGGTTTTTATATTTAATGAGAGTGATTGCATTATAGTAGATATTTATGAATTTATTGAATTATTATAAGTTATTGAGTAACATACTTGGTGAAGCTACCATGTTATACGTGGGCGAATAGATATACAGAGATATTTCAAACCTTAGTTGCTATTTAATGGGCGTGAGTTGTGATCTTCACATTGCACTGCGTATGCACTTCTGCCTTTAGTTTAGTAACCTAAAATCTAATACAATGAAAATTTCAATGATCTGCCTTGCAAGTATTGGTGAAATTGAGTGCATGAGAGGCAAAGCTTGACATTTGTCGACAACAATAACATTTTAATACAAGATGGAATACTAAAAAGTGTAAAATTATATTAATAAATAAAACTATTAAGCTTACATTTTTATTACATGTGAACTAAAAATAAAAAAATAATATTTTCAGAAAAATCAGAAACTGAAAACAAAATTGTTACATAGTTTTGATAAATTAGTTAAGACAAGTTCTTAATTGTCCCTTAAAATCTAAAACAAAAGGTCCTTTCTGCATAATATTTTAAAAATAATTTTATTTATTTGAAAATTTGATTCAGAGTAAAGGTTAGTGAAAAAAGTTACTTGTAGTATTAATCTTGAAAATCTACATCTAGATAGATAGTGAAATATATTTTAATTTATATATATATATATATATTTGTGTAAAAATTACTTTTGGCAACTAAAAATTTAAAACTGAATCTTGACTCCTTTTTATGTAATATTTGTCTCGAACACTTTACAAATGGTCCAAAATCACTTG
This sequence comes from Parasteatoda tepidariorum, assembly GCF_043381705.1. Classification (NCBI taxonomy): domain Eukaryota; kingdom Metazoa; phylum Arthropoda; class Arachnida; order Araneae; family Theridiidae; genus Parasteatoda; species Parasteatoda tepidariorum. Next base: position 18,368,875 of record NC_092208.1, read on the forward strand.
AAACTAACTAAAAATAATAGTGGAGCAAGGGACATCTTTAATATCGTCTAAAAATATCTCATCAAATTTCCAATTTTTCTATTTTGAAACTTGCAACATTGTGTATAAAAATATACCTAGGGCGTATGCATGCAAAAGAAACACTAAAAATGAAAATTTTCATTTTTAATATTTCACGGTCTACTACTTAATTAAAGCATCCTGCACTTTTCGCATTTAAATTATTAAATAATATAGAATAAATTAAGACTTCTCGGACGATGAAAATGGAAAGTGTCAGAAATGAAAAGTATGTACACTTTCATCGCATCATTAAATAAGTCCTTCGGACAGGAAAATTCTTAATTACAGCATCCATCATACTCCATCTTCAGCTGTTGACTTTCGGAACCTGCCTTTTGACTGAATAAGACAAACAAAAATTGCTTGGCTAAGGCTCTTATGACTCTTCAAATGATGATAAGGAGCTTTTATGAAGACAAAAATTAAATTTTTTAATAGGAGTTCTTGATTGAAGGATGACTTTGTTTTACGCGGACTAGAATTTAGAGAACTGTGGAGGATACTTAGAATTTTTACTCTAAAATTACGGTAAAAGAGCAGACAGATTTTTTTTACTTAATTAACCGTAAAGTTTACTGTAAAGTAATTTCTACCTTTACGATTTTTGAAAGGTTTACCTTTAGCATAGTACCCTTAGAACAGCATACGTTTTTCTAAATAACTTTCAACAAGCATGGTAATAGGCATTGGATTTAGGTTGTCGTTGAATTGTGTTTTATCAAATGAGCTGTGGAATGTAGGAAAAATATTTTGTAGTAAAATATTTATATATTGTAGTAAAATACTTACCGTCATTTTGTGCAAATTCGAATTTGGCATTTTTCAAGTGCTGCTATTCAGTATTATGTTTATTTCACCGTAAAAATGTGTGGAATTTGAAGATAGAAGTCTCTTCTATTACTACAAACATTTTTTGAATTTTAAAACAATCTCAGAGTGTGTTTCGTTCATCCAATGTCAACAACATTCCGAGGACGTCGGATGTCGAAAAGTGTGCGTGGGAACTTCAGCTGTGAAATGCAAAGACGTTGATAAAAACAATTGTCGTAAGTGCAAAATTTTTCATTTATATATTAATAAACAATTATATCATGTTAGCATTAAAATTAATAACAAATAAACGGAAAATGAAAAAAAAATGCACTTTGGGGCTACTTTGTGCAAAGTTTCATTCGTTTTTTTTTTTCGACAGAAAAATGGTCAGACGTTATAAAAAAAAATACCTGGAACAAGAAGCTACCGTGTTTGCACTTTAGAAAAGCTGCAACAATGTTTGCAAGCAGTTGCTGGTGGTATGTCGATTGCAGAAGCTTCTCGGAAGTACAAAATCCACAGAAATACTATCTCTAATAAAATTCACAAGAAACACGTGAAACTTCCTGGTAAACTATTATTTTTCTTCTACAAAGATTTTTCTAATGAATTAATCAAACGATTTAACACATAAAAATATATTTTATAGGACATCAGGTGATTTTGACAGAAACTGAAGAGCAAGTTCTGTCATGTTCATTCAAGGATGTTATGTTCAAATTTAACAATATTATAAATGTTAATGAATATGTAATAATTATTATTTTTAAAATTTCATCCATTTCAATGTTTAAAAATGTATATGGTTTCCTTTTGTTTAAACTCAAATGTTTTGAAATAAACATTCTTTTTAAGAAAAAATTCTTCAAAAAAAATGGTTTTTTAACGCTGAAAATTATTTTCAAACTAATATCTTTACATATCTTGATGTTTTTGTCTTTAAAAATGTCAACAATTAACTTTTTTAACAATTTTATATCAATATTTTACTAAAAACATGATTATTAAACTGAATTCCTATCGCTGCACAAAGTAGCCCCATTTGGGGGCTACTTTGTGCAAGGTATGTTTTGATTTATTATTCGTAAATATTACATGCAAATAATGCCAATATTGATCAAATTCACTCATCTGTGTCCAGTTATGAATATAATATCGATAAATTTTACTAAAGTTTGAATTAACATACTTTTTTTACATGTCAAAGTTCAAAAACTGCGAAATCGTGCACAAAGTATGACGGTAGTAAAATATTTCATGCAAAATATTTTATCTGGTTGTTTCACCTATCGTAAGAGATAGAAAATATTAAATTTTTGTGTGTTAAGTAGCTTTATGATGCTGCTATTTAAGCATCAATGATTGTATCGTATTCTTTTATTCCAGGGTCACAGGAAACTCTTCAAGTGTTAAAGGGAATGGAGGAACGTGGTGTCAACGCTGGTTTTCGAACCCCCGTTCTGTAGGCCGTAAGGTTGACTGATTAGTCTTATCGGCTATAACATGCGCTCAACTGCACGGAACTAAGTAGTTTCACTTGGTGGACCTAATTGGTGTGATAATATTTTGGCTATTCAACTGTATTAGGTGAAAGCAGTTAATAAATATTTTTTCCCCTCACAGTTAATAGTTTAAAAACAATCTTATTTATGGAATTTTTTTATGGTGTTTTGGGTGAACATGGTAGAGTGACAATTAATTGAATTGTTACTTAACCATTCTTCTGAGAAATTTCTAACAGTGTATTGTATGAACTGGCTTATTATTATTTTTTATTTAAAATCCAAATGAATTTTTAATTAGTGGTCTTAGTATCAAATTTAAGGTGGTTGTGGTAGAAGTCATGTTCTTGATTTGAGCACACCCTCTATTTTAAAATAAGTAATCAAAAAGTCCTCTAAATGGTCATTGGTACTTTCTTGTTACAGTGCTCCAAAGATTAATGGTGTAAAGAAAGCATAAGATTTATAACATTAATTAAAAAATTAAATTATTAAAAAATGAATTTTATCGTTATTTTTTTTATTTAAATTAAATAATTTAGGAAATTACCATAATTTAGAATATAATTGGCTAAAAAAATGAATTGATAAAGTTGCGGGAACTACTAGGCAAACTTAATACTTATTACTAGGCAAATTATGGCACATTATTTTATACTTTAAGGCATGATAAAAAGGAATTTTACAGAAAGTTAATTATTTGTGCACATATTTTTTTACTTCTTTTATTCTCTTTAAAGATGCTGTTTTTTCGAAGTCATTAAAATGTCTCTTTGCTCTAATAACGAATTTCATAATAATTTAATTATTAATCTGAAAGTATAAACTTTCATAATCGATAATATAATTTAAAGTTGAATATTAAAAATGTAAAAAAAATAATATCGGACGATAATTTTTAAAAAAATATATATTCATTTTTATATATTTTATTAAGTTAATAACTGTAACAGTTTATAACTATACAGCTTATAATAGCTAAATATAACTATATTTTCAATTTTTTTTCTCCGTAATTTTATGTATTTATGAAAAGAGTACATTAAGTATCTTTTTGATATAATTAAAATTCATTACTGAAGGTAATACATACGAGTAAATACATTTAATAATTTTTGTCGAAATACTATGATACTTTACAACAGTTGTTTGGTTACATTAAATATCTAAAGATTTTTCTCTCACTCCTTACTTTTTTTTTCTTAGGTACTAAATAAATTTGGGGATAAGTTTAAGTATTGAAATGAGAATTTGCTCACATAAAGATCTGACTAGCTCCCTAAGCTGCTGATTATGAAGGAAATGTTTTATTTCATAGTAAAAGTAAGAAAAGATACATAGAGTGTGCAAAAGGAAATTTAACCTTATTTTCTTTCTTATTCCGACAATAACTTCAGATTTTATAGGTTTAATTTTAGAACAAACCTCTTTAGAGCTATTCGGGGAGTTAGAAAATGTATATACCTTCAAAAAAGTTTGAAAGATAGAGAGAGAAAATAACTAACTTAACGATTTTTCTTCTTTTATTTCGAAAATAAATTTTGGATATCTAGACATTTTTGCTGTAAAAGAAGAAAGATGCTCTTGTCTAAAAAATGTTCTGAGTAATGATTTCCTATCCAAACTACTTTAAATGGTTTGTGCTTACGATTAAGGTAGCTAATTTATTAATTTAATAACTCATTTGTTGCTGTTGTCGTCGGCTATTAAGGATAGAGAGGGTATGATTGGTCTTGTTTTCCAGTGGCGCCATCTATGGCCAAGAATTCGACTTCTGCTACAACCATACGTCACAACCGTTTATAGTGTGGAACCTTTCTCGCATCCATTCATTCAAATAACTCATTTAAAAATTGTAATAACTTAAACTTAGAAATTTGTGTTCTGGCATTTAGAAATATATTGTGTTTCCTCGTAATTCTGCTTATCTAGGCATTTTCGGTTATAAGACAAAATAAACTGGGATCCTGAACTAGTTTTGAGTTACAGTTTTAAAATCCAAATCTTTGCTCATGAAATTACATTAAACAAATTATTGTACTGTTCGCATATTAAAAAAGGTTACTTTAAAAATTTAAGATGCGTTTAAATAGGTTATTAACTTGTATTTGTAAGCAATTGTTTGTTTTTACGTTTTATTAGATTTAAGTTTTAATAAGTATATGATTGTAAATTAAAGTTTTAAAAATTAAACTCACACGTTTCATGAAGAAACAGTTAATCTTTATATGTTTCAAGAATTAGAATTAGTGCTTATGGCACCTCTTATTTTCATTTGTGTTTTGTGTATAATGCTATTAAATTAATGTTAACAACAATTATTAATAGGTAAAAAAAGATGGAAGGCGTTTTCAATCAGAAAACGTATTTATATAGATATTGATAGCTAAAATGAAACAAATTTGGCTAGGAATACCAAAACACTGAGATAAAATCTTTATATTTTAAATCCTAATTAGCTAAAGAAATTAATTTGAAATCTTTATATTTTAAATCCTAATTAGCTAAAGAAATTAATTTGAATTTAATTATAAGGATAAATAAATCACAATAATTCAAATTTGGTTAGAAACAAAAAAATAAAATAAAAATAAGAAAAATTAAAAAATAAGCTGTAATAATAAATAAATAGAATAATATAAAATAAATAGAACAATTACATGATCCCAAGTTGCTAAAGATAGTAATTTGAACTTAAATTGGAGGATAAATAAAACGAAATAAATAAAATTTGCTTATGAATAACAAAATAAAACGAAGAAACAACCTTTATAATTTGATCTCAAAAAGCTAAAGAAATTAATCGGATCCTAAATATAAGAATAAATAAATTTAGCTAAAGCTAATTTAGCTGCGAATGTCCCAATAAAACTAAGCTACAATCTTTATATCTTAATCCCAAATAACTAAAAAATAATTTTGAACTTATATAAGAATAAACAACTCTAAATAAATCAAATTTGGTTGGGGATAACAAAAAGAACTAAACTACAATCTTCATAATTTGATCCTAAATAGCTAAAGAAATTAATTTTAACTTATATAAGAATAAATAAATCTAAATAAATAAATTTTTGCTAGGAATAACAAAAAGAGCTAAACTAAAATCTTCATAATTTGATCCCAAATAGCAAAAAAATTTATTTAATTTCAGACGTAAGGATAAAATCATTATTAATTTTTTCAGATTTTTTGCTGCATTGAATTTGCATGTACTGATTTGAACGAGCTTGAACATTCAATAACACTATTCCGTTTTCCACTGCATTTCAAATATGAATAAAAATATCTAGCTTAATGAAAAATTGTTCTTCGCATGATTGATTAAATGGAACGCGTCTTAGGAGCAAACACTTCACTTTTGGGAAATTAATAAAAATTGCATAAAAATAGCTAGCTAGTATTACACATGTAATTTAAGTTATGCCTTCTGCACTAAATAGCAGATGTGGAATCAGTGGTTAAATAAATGACGCGTGTCAATCCATTCGAAATAGAGTAATGCTTCTCTGGAAAACATTCAAAAGTTCTTTCCAAAAAAATAGCTAATGTTTAATTAAAAAAAAATATTTAGTTAAATATTATAAGATAAATTTGCAATATATTTAATGATGCACGACTGAATTATGTATTATATCTTGCTAATTGTTACCTGAAACTTGAAAATGGGAAAAAAATATATGTATGATAATAAAGGAATTTACATTGTTGTATCCTCCAAAGCCGTATAAAATTATCTAGCTATGAAAAAGTATATAAATTACCCCTAAGTTAAAAATTTCATTAGAAAATTTTAAAATTTTTTCTACGGATGAATTATATTATTAGGAATCAACAAAATAATTAGTTTGAATAAACTTAGTGCAGGAAAAGAATTAAAAAAATGATTTTAAAAAAATTGAAAAAAAAAGTCTTTCAATGTAACTTTCAATGTAATTTTTTTCTCCTAAAAATGTGTTTTGATGCATTAAAATCATAAAGAAGTTAATGATCATTTCAACAAAATTATCTTTTAAGGATATTAATATTCTCTTGAATCTCTACAAATAATGCTCCAATTTTTCAAAACTAATTATAAAAAAGTAATATGAGAAGAGTAAAATCAAAGGAATGAAATTGACATTGATGCGAAATAAAGCAAAATTGCCATACATAAAAGTTAAAATATTTATAAAAACTATTTATTGATTTTTCAATACCAATGACAGAAACATTTATTTTAATTCTTAAAAAGAATTTCTTTGGGAAATTTTATTGATTTTTAAGGCTTATTTGCGCCCTTAAGACTTTAAAAAAGAACCCATTTCATTCGCATAAAAAATAAACTAAAAATATTTAACCTATTCATATACCCATAATAATTAAGTAAAAGGGGATAAAATACGGCAAAGTAATATGATTAAATAATTAAGCTAAATACTTGAAAAAAATTATAATAATGAAGCGTGATTGTAATTAATTTCTTGATAGTTTCTTCAACAAAAAAACAACCAGGTATTCATATTTATGCATGGTTGAATAATTTGTCAGAAAAAAATAAGTCATCATCTCTTTCAACTTATTTTTTATAAGATATCATGTATCTACTTCGTATTATTTGCCACTCTTATAAATTCATATATTTATCAAATCAAATTAGAGTAATTTAGAAAACAAACAAAATGCTTTTTTTTCGCAGTGCAAGAAAAGTAAAAAAAGGGAAAAAGGAAGAAATAATAGTAAAATTAAAAGATATTTAATTTTAAAAACTATCACTTTTAGTACTAGAGAACTACTCAAAAAGCGAGTGAATTTAATCAGTTTTCTTTAATATTTTATTGTTTAAATAATCATTAAATGAGACTAAATAATTTTAATTATTTTAAAATCTTACCATTAAGATTTCTATACCATTCATCTCTCATTTACCTTGAATTAATACTTTTTTACCCTTCTAAATTAAATTAACACAATCAAGTATTGTTCAATTTTAGAATTTCAAATGAATTGTTCGCCAGTTTCTTTTCTATTTTGATATTATTAATTTCATTATTTAAATTAGTTTAATATTGATTTCTTTCTGTGACCCTTGTATAATTTTCTGATAATGTATTTATTATATGAAAGTGCCAAAAAGCACTTATAAGAAACTAAAGATTAGATATGATTTAAAAATGAAACATTTGGTAAAATAGCTGTTTCTCATTATATTGCTTCAAGATTTCAACTATTAATTATAAAACGAATTCACCAAATCCAAGAACAGTAATGAAAGATTTTTAGTGCAGAAACCAGTATGTGTCTCAAGTTATATTTTCAAATTAATTTTGAAAGATAATTGTGTAATTAAAATGAATTTGTTAATAAACATATTTTGATATACATACATTTATAACAAGGAGAGATCGGAACTCTATGAATACAATACTAAACTAAATTAAACTAAACTCAGCGGCGCGACAGCCCATAGAGGGCCAAGGCCTACTGTGCCCATCTCAGTTTTCTTGACCTTGGGTTCTGGGATGCAGGAGCAGATGTTCCAGTTAGGTGGTCAAAATTGGAATCTAGTTTCCACCCAAGCAACAACATCTCCTTCGGGAGCTCCAAAAATACGCTTCTAAAAGCATTAATTACTCCTTTCTTCTAGCTAAATATTATTAAAAACAGGATGTAATTCCCCTTGGCATCTCCGGTGAGTCTTTTCCGGCCTCTGGCCGGCCTATTTTTCCATTTCTGAGTGTCTGAAATCCGATGTTTCATTGATCTAGGCTTAGAGTATCAGGCCGCCATATTAACGTGTCATCCACTGCAAGTGGATTCCATCGCAATTTTCAACAACTAATATTTTTTTTTATCGTCTTCATTTCTGGCTCAAAACACTTCATTGCATTCACCCATGCGATTATCTTTCCGATTTTATAAAGTTTTAACTTTCCGGCGGCCTGGTACTCTCATAATCAGTATCTTTTTAAAATATGTCGCGCCTAGGTATAGGCTGTCGCTATGTTGAAGTTTGTCATTTGTAAAAGCTGACTTTGCACACTTTAAATAATATCTTATTGTTGGTATTTTAGTCCAGTTTTTTTATATGTCTTTACCCCAACTTTTTTTGATTGATCTCCACCCTTTTTTAATATTATTTCTATTCTCTGATTTATTATAAATTTTTAGAGTCACATCACTTTTCAATAACTGATGTTCCATTCCCCATAGCGACAATCTAAACAAATTTCATGAATCCAATTACAGTTAAGTGCTTCTCATCACGCCTTTTCCATCATTTCTTTATTAATTAATTTTTTAATATCTTTTAATCTTCTCGATAGATATACCAAATTTCTGTTATCACATTCCAATATCAAAGTCAGTGTTTACAATGTCATTAGTTTTTGTTTCTTATTCTACATATGTTCTTTCAAAGCTTTTTATTATCATCTTACATATGTTAGGGCATTATTATTCTTCATTATATTTTTCTTGTGTACTATTAAAGTTTTATTTTGTATCTCTGTGTATTTTTAATCTAACTATGTTACTAGCATGTACTTCACTATTATCCACATATATTTGCACAACGTCCAATGGAACAGTACTACATAGCTTAGGGCTATACTCTTTCTCCAGTTTCCAGTACATCAGAAGAAATTTGCCGAGGTTCAATAACTTGTTTTAATGACATTCCCTGGCCATACCATTTGCCGAAACATACAATCACGTTTAGAACAACACTCTTTCTATCTCATTTTATTTTTATAAGCTAGTCAATGTCAATATAGCGGCAGTCTATGCCCATATCATTTGACATCTTCTTTAGTCAACATCTCTGGCCAAGAGTCAATATGATGCAAAAAATTTTAATTCTTGCATCCTATTCTTGCAAATTTTTTTTAATTCATTGTATCCTATCATATGCTTTTCCATCCCTCAACTTAACCTAAATATTTCATTGTTTTTCTTTTTCAACTTTAATTAGGGTTTATACATTTAAATCATTTTTAAATTAATTTTTACTTGTGTAGTACATCATATACTTCTAGTTTTTGTATGCATGTCGCCACTGGTTACACCGTTATCATTCTGACTTCTGTCCCACTTTGAAGTTGCCTTATTCTTATCGCTCTGACCACCGGCCTCAACTTCTTAATTTCTTCAGATCTGTTTTTTTCATAGTTTCAATAGCTTTTAGCGACCTCTTATGTGTGTAACTGGGGGCGGCATCATTATCATAATTATTTTCAATGGAGCATTGGATTCACATCTAAATATAGTGTATTAACATCTCAAGGAACCCGCGGAGGTTGGAACATGACTCACCACTGCCATTTTTTTAATTTGCTTAATTATCCAAAAAAAATTTAATTTCCTTTTTGTTTTCTCACTCCCCATTATCCCCATCTCCATTAATTTCTGCATTATGTCCTCGTCTGGTAACATAGATGACATGCAAACTCATGGTGAACAAACTGGTGTATCAAGACCCAAGGCGCATGTCGATTTCCCCACGCCATCAATGCATAAGAAAACTGAAAAACCATATAGGAGAGGTGTCAGCTCAACTCCACTCTTCTCCGGTGAGCCTAGGCATTCTGCTGAGCATCCCTCATCTTTTGGCCATCCCTCTACCGGCCACAATATTCTACTGGAATCAGCATCAATCAATCCACAATCTAAAGATATCATCAACAGCAACAGCGAGCAAGAACATAATGTTTCGATTTCATCATCACCTAATTCTACTCCAACTGACAACGCCTCAACTTAAGACTGGCCCATCCTAGATCCGTCTGATGACCTGGATAAACTGCTCGCAAATCTCATCAATAGCATAGATTACAAAACCGGAAACAAGTTTAAACTCCCGATACCCCAGAGAAAGGTCTGTCAAGACACCGTCCACAAAATTAGAGAACTTTTCAACAAACAGAATCAAATTTTAACTTCTCTCGAACAGCCACGATCTGACGAAGTCAAACACTACACTCACTTGAAGAATTTAGAACATTAAAAAAAGACAATTTCTGTTCAACTTGCTGACATGAAGAACACTTGCTGCGGCCCTCTGAACAGTGAGGCCCTAATGAGTACACGTCCTCCTGTCCCAATCATTATCACCACAGAAGATGGTTCCAAACCTGACGACATAATAACTATCATAAACAAATCTAATCCAAAACCACTTGTGAAAAAAGTATACAAAACAAAGAACCTCGTTGAAATAAAATTCCATGCACATGATGATAAGGTCAATTTGACAAAAAGCATTAAAAACAAACTCCACTTCAAAGATAAAGAGCAACGACTTACTCCGCTCATTATACTTAATGCGTCATCTCACTTCGATAGCACAGACATCGCTAATATTCTCCAAAAAAAACTGTGACACATCCAGCAACAATAACGTCATAAAATACGTCAAATACATACCTCATAAAAGAGCTACAGACAAACACCACATCATAGTCAACGTCTCCGATAGACTCGAAACTAATCTCCTTTCGGCTAGATTCATCTTCATAGGACTGAATATGTACATAGTTAAGAAAAGGTTAATCCTCAGGAGATGTTCATGGTGTCAAAGTCTTGACAAGTCGGTAATATTATAAAATTTAAATAAAAGGAATATTGCTGACACCAAATGTCCATTAAACTATCAACTAAAACTTTTTATTAATTAACTGATTTATTTTGAATGTAAGGAATAAAAACCGAAATTAGATAAAATGTGCAGTTTTTTGCATTGCCATTAAGAAAGTGATAGATTCCGGAGAAAAGAAATCTGAAGAGTTTAATTTTTTGTCAGTTGGAAGTGCTAAAAAAACTGCTGAACAATACCTTCTGTTTAGGTTAGCTCAACAACAATAATATAGCATATTCTCGAAACGAAATTGCCACTGATACGTGACAATGTCTCAGTCAAAATAGACTGACATAAACAACAGACTATATATTCAATGTCGTCAAGAATTTGAGGCTAAACATCTTTTGTTTCACCTCCCTTTTCTAGTACCCACACTATAGAAGAAATTAAAAAGGGCTTATATTTGAATTCAATGTTTTTCTAATACGAATACCTGTTTTTTTCTCGATTTGTGCTATAATTATTTATATTCAAAATGAGTCAGCTACTTAGTAGACACTCTGTACTTTAACCCAAATTTTATTTCCTTGAATTATTTGGAATATATTTATCAGATTGGAAAACATTAAAGATTGGTGGACTTTCCAATTTTAATTAATGTTGCACAACGATCATTAACGCTCCAGAACTATCATTAGTTCTATTCCACTCATTTAATTACATTTACAATAATCCCATATTCAGTCTACACTTGCATTACATCTACACTTATTCTACACTTCTACACTTGTTATTCTACTTTATTAAACTGAAACTGGGAAATAGCTCTAAAAGCATGGTATTCAAACTGTTAACTGTCAGAAAAATTGTTTTTCTGAGTTTCTTCGTCTAATACGGTTGAGCAATTAGAATTTTATGCACGCCAATTAATCTCACTTCATGAAGGAACTGAGTTGTTTGCAGCGAAGTAGATACAGTAACCAAGATGGCTACTATGTAAATCTCATGACCGACTGAAAGGGGGTTTGAATCCCTACATTGATAGCAAAAAATTTCTTTCAGTCCTTCAAGACATAAATTGCCGACCGGCCTACGTAGGGGGCAGAGAACTGTCCTTGCCTCAGAAAGGTTCTGGGTTCGAATCCTGGGCAAGGCATGGATGTTTCTTTTTCTCTGTGTGTTCTATGTCCTTTCTCCTTTTTGTGTGAATGTGACCCGCCCTATAAACGGGTTGTGGTTGTGTGAATAGCGTGGCAGAAGTCGAATTTTTGACCATAGATGGCGCCACTGAAAAACAGGAACAATCACACACCCCTCTGCCTAAACAGGCATACGACGAAGAAAAAAAGACATAAGTTAATTCCACTGTCCATTTAAATTTCCTTCTTACAAATTTGAAACCATGCTAGTAGTTAGAAACTGTTTAGTTTTTTTCACGGGTATTTAATCTTACCAATTGTAAACTGTTTCAAAATAATAACGGTAAAAAAAAAACATCTTTCAGATCTTTTCCTTAATTGGATAGGCAGACGGATGCAGTTTATTTTACCGTGATTTTAGTATGAAAATTTTAACAGTGTAGTTGAATGCACTATAAATACCACGCATAATTGATTTCTATACAATTGCGGGGGAGTTCAGAGAAACTCAAATTAATGACTAAAGTTTGAATGCATTTTCCTTAGGGGTCTTATTGATGATATTCGATCACGTTTTTAGAATTTTACAGACTCTATAAAACTAGAAAATGATCTTTAAATTTTGAATATATTTTGAATAATGTATGAGTATATAATTCAAAAATCCAATATATTTAATTAAATTTAAAATATCGATTTACTTGCACAGTTCTGAGAAACCATGAAGCTCGTGTCTTATTTTATGAAAATAAAGATTTATAATAATAGCCTCAGTATATATTTCCAAGATATAAAACTTAGTAAATACGCTGATTGTAAAGTGATAAGTATTGAATATGCTAATTTGAAACTCGGTAAGTGATTTATAAATATGTTGCACAGAATAATTTTAAGGGCAAAAAAGTATTCTATAAAATAAATTTAGTCATACACTGTTAGAAATTTCTCGGAAAAAAATGGTTAAATAACAGTTTATTTAATTACTTTTTTACCACATTCATACAAAAAATCAAACAGCCACAAATAAAATGGTGTTAAAACTGTTAATTGTGAGAAAAACTGTTTAATAACTACTTTTACCTTATGCGGTTACACAACTTGAATTTTGAGGCACCAACTAGGCCCACATAATGAAGCCACTTAGTTTTTAGCAGAAGTGTACATGTTATAGCCGATAGGGTTAATCTGTCAATCTCAAGAAAAATGGAACGGGATTCGAGTCCCAGCGTTGACACCATTATATTTCTTCCTTTCCCTTCAGAACATGAAAAGTTTCTAGTGTCCATCAATTCTCAATTTGTAACCTTGGGCCATTAGAATACAATGATTTTATTCACGCTTAAACGGTTTTGAAACCATGCTAGTTGTAAATGGATAAAAAAAAAACGTATAGTATTGTGTTCATGGTTAATTTTAACCATACCAGTGATAAATTTTTCGAAACTGTAAAGGTAAAAAATGTTCTTTACCGCACAATTTACGGTCACGAAAATGGACAGAGTGCTGGTTATTTTACAATACCTTTAGACTGAAAATTCTAACTATAGAGTCATTAATTTATTGAATAAGGAAAATAATCTAAGTCACTCAATATTTAATTCCGAATTTGAGTTTTATATTCTAGTTAATATTCAAAGTAAAATAATAAATTATATTTCTTTCCATTTTCTCACGAGGATTCAATTCACTTTATCTTAGGACGAATTTACTATGCGTGACTATTTTTTTTTTGGTAATTTATGTACAGATAGAATTTTACTTTTTTTAAATAACATGATATAAATATTAATCTCATACTTAACTCTATAAAACATAAAGCTTCTGACTACTATTCGTGAATAATAGATAATTAAAGACTATTTCGGATGTTAATATTCATATAAAACTTATTTTGTCAGGGATGCGCAATTTATATAGGAAGCATATTTTATTTCTAGTATAGTATATTTAATAATAAATGCTACTTTCTAATATATAATAAATAATTGCGCGTATAAAGCTTGTAGAACTGAATTTATTAGAACAATAAATATAAAAACATTAATTCTTCATTTTATGGAAAAATAAAAGTTTTTTATATTATACCATTCAGTATGTATGAAATATTGAAATATTAAAGTAATAGAGTATAAAACGAAATTTAAGGAGTTTATTTGAACTAAAAAATATATTCAGCATAACGAATTCAAATATTATTAAGATTGTTGTATTATGTTTTGAAGAATAATAAAAGTGGTGTAAGTTTCCCACAGAAATTATCATATAAGTTTATTTTGCAGCAAATGTAAAAATTGCTGAAAGCTTTTATTGGTTTATATCAACCAAAATAAGAATTTCTCTTTTAAATTTCAATTATTTTCGAAATTTGTTATTTGTAATAATCTCAAAACTTTATGAAATTACTTCAGCATTGATATTAATTTTTCTAAACTAATGTATATTATATAATTTTACACAATATATATTTCTGTATCGCATTTAAAAAGTAATACTGTTTAGTACTGTTGCAAATACTGTTTAGTTTGGGAGCTATAATCAAGTAAATATAACGATACACATGAAACATAAAATTTAGTATAACAGAAGATGTGAATAATAGTGTATTTATTAAAAAAAATAAGAACGGTTAATTTGTTGATTAACGTTTTCAATTTTCATATTTTTTTTAAATGCTCGCTTTCAAATATTAATTGCATGAATCATTATGTAACTGTATATTTTTTCTTTAAAGGTAATTTCTTTACCGATACTACAAAAGAAAGTTATGAAATTGTTTTTAGAACACTGTGCACAAAATTTCAGATTCAAAAAAAATTTTCGTATTTCGCTTTTGGTTCTGAAATTTGGAAGTTAATTAAACTAGTTGTATAAGCTGCGTGCAAATAGAGAGTGGAAATGCGTGATAGACTTGGAAATATTGTATTAATAGATAGAAAATAGTTCAAGCTTAGAAATTAACATAATAAGAGTTTACCACAGTTTGTATATAACTGATTAACCAATTCACGTGAGAGCATTTATAATGAAAGTAAAAACCTTCTAAGAAGGATGCATCCCAAATATATTTT
This sequence comes from Parasteatoda tepidariorum, assembly GCF_043381705.1. Classification (NCBI taxonomy): domain Eukaryota; kingdom Metazoa; phylum Arthropoda; class Arachnida; order Araneae; family Theridiidae; genus Parasteatoda; species Parasteatoda tepidariorum. Next base: position 18,384,017 of record NC_092208.1, read on the forward strand.
TTGCAGAAGATGAACATAATATGGGAATTAAAAAATTACATAAATAAAAGTAAATTTTACTGTAAAAATTTTAATTCTTTCCGCAATATTTTTCAGTGTACGAGAACGACAGATATTGTGTAAACAAAATCGTACTATTTCGTGTTCTTCTATTCGGGGGCATCCTTCGCAGCAAGACCTTACATTTTCTTTAAATGCTCTCATATACTGTTTATTGAGTTAAAAGTAGCCTGCACTGCAATCATCTAACTTTCTTTTATTTCCCTGGCATTGCAATTTATATTACATATGTGACAATAGCACACAATTTCACTTTTCCTCTTATCGATGCCCGTTAGCGAAATTCGATGCCTGTTAGACTTTTCCGCTACCATAAAGAATTAACAATTAACAGAACAAGAAATTAATGTTATAAGAATTAACATAATTAGGTTACGCTAAAGAATTAACATAATTAGGTTATGTTAAAGAATTAACATAAGCAATTAACACAAAATAAACACAAATTCGAAATTTTTTATTACCAGTATTTCTTTTTATTCCTAAAATATGTATTCATTTCGATATCTTAGACTCTAATTCTACTTAAAAATACATTGAAGATCACAATTAAAATTGAAAACTAATTAAACTAATTGGAAATTAATTAAAAATGAGTTTGAAAACTTTATAGAAGAAAAGATACTAAAAGTATTAGTGAAATAAGTGATAGAATTAGAAATTAGAAATGTGTCAATTAGAAATTAGAAATTACCGTGTAGAAATTTGTACAATAAGCGTTTTCGGAAATAAAACTTAATTAATGTCCTAGGCAAACAACTTTATTGAATTATTCCCAGAGACAAAAAATTATGGTCAAAATAAACTAGAATATTATAAATTTTACCGAGGTGGCTTAGTAAAGACTTTTTGGTAAAATTAATGATAAAATATGGTTTCATAAAATGGGATAAATTTGGTTTATAAAGGTTTTTAATAAATGTGTTTAAATTTGGTAATTTAATCACGATACTTTAATACTGGGCATAAAAGCCATTTATTCTGGTAAATTTAATTTTCAGTTTTTTATTGTTCGCCAAATATGAAGTAATAAAAACTGTAATTAGGAAAATTAGAATTTACGGTTACCAGTTTATCATATGAATAGAAAATTTCCGAATGAATGGTTTAAGCACCGTATATTTTAGTTTTATTAACCAGAATTATAATATTTTATCAGATGTACCGTGACCACACAGTATGATATTTTTGCCTGAATTTTTCTCTGTCTGTAGAAATTTAAAAATGCTTAAATGATAGGGGAGAGTGGGGTCAATTGTAACGGGTGCAATTTTAACAGAGCAAAAATTTCGAGTGTCGGGTTCTAGATTTGGTTCCTAGGTGGCGCACAAGGTGTATTTAATAAATCTACATGTACACCCCTGCTGGCAACCATTTTTATGTACCTTTGAAAGAGTTACATCACAAAAGATATTTTCACGCTACGTAAGTACTTTTTTTGGTATTAGAATATTATATTGTAACAAAGTAATTTTGCTTAAACAAATAAAAATTATTAACCGAATATGTAAGTGGACACCTTTAAAAACATTTAAAAAAAAAGATTAGTTTTCTTAATTAACTAGCATTGTTTTTAACAAGTGAAGCTGAAATGGCGTCTTGGGGACGATTGTAACAATAAGTAAAGGGACGATTGTAACAGCTGAAAATGAATAATCTTATGTTTACAAACTATTACGTAAGAACCACTCTTTAAGAACCACTAATAGTTTCCTATATCATTTATATTATGTTGCATGTGCATTATTTTATTTGTCACCTTTCACAGCATAAATTAAAATTTTTAACCCCTTAAAGTTAAAAGTTGAACCCTTTAGGTATCTGCTCATTATTATTACTCCTAAAATATCACTACTATTTTGATCAATAAAAAAATATATCACTACTATGATAATATGTATAGTTAACAATGTTTTAGTTGAATTTATGAACTATTACAATTGGTAAGTGAAGACAATTGTAACAAGTGCACGACTGTCAAAAATTGTTAATAATATGATAACATTTAAAATAAGGTATTTATTTTTTATTTCTAGTAGAGGATAGTCTACTTTACTCGTCTGTCAATTACTACTAATAATATTTTGGATTTTTTGTTAGTTAAAAATAGTTAAGTAAAAAATTTCACAATTGTCAACACTCTCCCCTACATTCCTAGATAAATGTACTGCAAAAAGCTAGATTTGATATAAAAAATATGTACAATAAGAAAATTATTACAATTCAATACAATATAAATGCACTGTATCAAAATCCATCACATTATAAGCTGGATTCAAAAATTTTAATAAATTGAAACAGTTTACAATCGCGCGAATAAAAGCTTCAATTTTTCTGCTAAATGTAGTAAAAAAAAACTGAAATATATCTCGTTAAATTCGATACTTTATTGACAAGGCCTGTTTCATTATTTACCTGTCAATTCCACTGCGAAACTTATGCATTTTGTTACTGCTTCTTTACGCTGAACATTTCACGCTTCGAGGATCGAGCAGACGATATTGGAGATGTCAAGAAAAAACGTGACGTCATAATCTTTGACATCCACCATCTCGACTGAGGAAAACAAAACTATGGAAGCAATAACGGAAAAAAAGAGGAAAAGTTGTTGAAAACAGACTCAAGAGAAGGGCGACGAAATCTCATTTTTAGTTTGTCAGTTTGAATGACGATCCCATCGAAGACCTCTACGTGAGCTCAAACCATTCTTCATGCTCAGATATCTAAAAGTTGATATATAATGGTGGCAGAAGTGATTCTTTACAAAATTAAAGTTATATCTTGAAATAAAAATGAAAAAAAAACTTACTTTTTACAGTGCTCCTACAAATGTCAAGAAAATGTATTGTTCTAAAATTATATCTGTTAAGCTTTGCGACGTATAGGAGCAAAATAGTATTGCCTAGAATTGAAACTTACTATTTAATCTATAATATACTTTGTTTTCTATTTCAGTTTCTTGCTGAGGATTATAATACTTTTAGACTTTTATTAATAACAAAAAATAAGGTTTTTCCCAATCTTTAATAATGAAACTGTGTTTCTATACATATTGCTAAAAATCCTATGTTCGATTTTTTATGTTAGCAATAAAGAACAGAAATTTGAAATATCTAGTGAAAAGCAGTCATTAACATTAACTCTTAAGCGAATATTAACAAATTTTTCTCGCGGGAGCAAACTATAACTGAAACAAATCGAGTTAATAATTGGGCACAAATGAAAGGTTAAAATCGAATAGCTCATATAAACAAACATATTGAGATATATGTTTTTCAATTATACTGAACAATTTACGCATGTTCAATATTAATTTAGAGCGATACTTTAGTTTTAGATGCTTCGAAATTAACGAAGGTGAGAGATGCATTTTATCAATAAAGAATATGCATTTTAAATTTTTTTACTTTTTTTAGTTCTTATATGTTTTACTAATTTACGTTACACTGTGAAAAATCCAGATCAAATTTCTGCAAAAAATACTGAAACCCTGAATGCATTGTCCGTAAAATCCTTTTCACCGTAATACTCATTTTTGCCGTAAAATTTTACATTGTAGTTTTTACATTAATATTTATTTGGTTACTTTGATTCATTAATTGTAAAATAAATAATGCTGTAAAAATATCAGTAAATCGAAATATACTGTATGTAAAGTATACATTTGGTAATTTCTCAAAATATATGGTAAAATAGGTTACCGGAAATTCTGGTTTTCAAAATTATAGTTCTTATTACCAGACTTTTGGTACAAAATACAAAAATGATAAATAAATTTAACCGAATAAATAGTTCCTAAGCGATGCTCTAATTATAATAAAATTAAAAATTAACAAATTTTATCTAATTTAACAATTCTTATCACATATTTTAAAACCACATTTTGCTGCTAAGTTATAAAATCATTACTAAATAGCTTCGTTAAAAATTTATAAATTTTTCTTTATGCTCCCATAGATCAAGATTCGCGGCAAGTTTAATCAATTTCTGGTTATTTTGACAATAAATTTTTCCTAAGTGTACCTAACAAAACCATAAAATGCTTTTTTTTACTTAAGGAAGTATTTTTTTTAGTTTTAAATTCCATTTTTATATAAAAATTTTTTTTTTATATCTGTACTATAGTTTTTCTAAATTTAAGAAAAATACAACTTTTTAAAGGAAAAAAAATTCCAAAAGAACAGCTTACGTATAACGTTATACCTAGAATAACAACAACAACAACAAAAGAGGCAAATCCTGAATGAACTAGAATTAAAATGATTATTCTGGAGTTCGTTGTCAGTTGAAACTAGCTGCGAATTAGGCGGAAAGGCATATCTGCCATTTATTTTGTTAGTTTTCAATACAGAATGTACAAATAAAGGAAAAACAGTTCTTTGGTACAGATGGAGAAATTATCAAAAATTAAGTAGGACACACTTTATGAACGCACTGAACTCCTTGCAGTGGGGTACATACTGTAGCCGATAGCGCTAAAGTGTCAATTTAAATCTAATCTGTTGAAGGGGGTTCGAAACACAACATTGACAACACGATGTGACTTTCAGTCCTACTACGCACGAAGAATGTCTTACACTCCCCAAATTGTGACCCTGGACTATTACAATAGAAAACAAAACCGTACCCACACATAGATGGCAGCACCACTGCACTGCTCTTCTCAAAAAAAGTCTAGCATTTCCCCTCTCTCATGATAGTTGTCAGAATCAGATAATTTAATTAAGCCACATTTGACGATTCATTTTACAATACACAATTCAACCATAACCCAACTACAATGTTTATTACCTTACGAAAATCCTAGTATAGCTCAAATGCATGTTAACATGTTAGAAACTAATCAGATAATTTTCAGTCACAATAATATGGCAAATAAATACATTGCATGTTTAAGAAACTTTTTTTTCCAAAATTTTGAATTCCATGTGTTTATCAAGAAAGCTCCAAATTCTATTTCGGGAAATTTTTAGTAGATTTAAGAAATATACAACTTTTTAAAGAAAAACAAAATAACTCTCCAAAAGAACAGCTCACGTAAGGCATTATAACCAAAACAACAACAAATAAACAAATAAAACGTGAGGGAAATAAAAGAAAAAAAATATTCTGGAGTGTTCTGAGTACCTTGTCAGCTGAAACTAGCTGAACTAGGCGGAAAGGCATATCTGCCATTTCTTCTGTTAGTTTTCGATACAGACGGTACAAATAAAGGAAAAATCAAACAGCATTTTTTTTTGTATGTATCCGACATAATGCCGTTGGTATAGACGGAGAAACTACCGACAAAATGAAGTAGTTCTTTTTTATCACTTCCTCCTGACCGAGAAAGAAAAGAGGGGGTGCTGTATATTTTATTGGTCTAGGACTGTGATACGTATTTGATACAAACAGGATGCAGTTTACGTATGATCTAAATCAGCATTATGTAGAGAAATTGTTCTAAACCACAAAGTTTTTTTCCTATAGAGAATGCTAGATGCAATTTGAAAGTTAAAAATTGTGTTATAAGCAGTAAAAGCAGTTCACTGTATTAATAAATAATGCAGCTGAATGTGCTTTTCACAGCATTGATAAGAAAATATAATTTATTTTTGTATCACATTACTTATATCTTTATTTGTGTATAAGTTCTGCGAAGTTTGTCTATTCTCTCTACGTTACACTATTTTGATAAAAACTGAGGCAGATACAGCAAACCAAACCAAAAATATGTATTTAAAGTTATTTAATAGTTGTATACAATCACCCATCTTTGTGAGAACTTAAGATGTGAAGCGAATTTATAATCATTGTATATAATAGGGTAATGAAAGGCGGGATAAATACACAGTAGGCTTAAGACAGCCACTTTGGTCTCGCTTTTTGGGTCCAGCCGTTTTAATCCCGTCATTTCTGCCCCGTTTCCCGTATCGGTCCCATTACCATTTCAACCCTTCCCCATTCATACATTCAGAGCCTTTACTAATTCGATACGTTTATTTTGATACAGACTATCCATACCATTTCTTACTTTTTTTCGTTACAGTGATTATGCATGCTTCAATGCTTCAATGGGCCTATATATTATTTTTTAGTTTATTAAATTATTTATTTATTACTTTCACTGACAAAAAGTGAGGACATTTAAATGGATATTAAGTATGTAAAAATTATAAAGTGAGAAAAGGACTTGCTTTTAACTCCTTTCTTCTCATTCTATCATTGGCATAACTGTAGAGGGTGGTGGAGACAAGCCTATGATCCCCCCCAAATCTATATATTAATAGGCTAGCAATATTTTGTCTCGCTAAAAACTTCCAAACTACGCAACAGAATTAAACAAATAAGGAGTCGTTTTAAACGTATTGTTATGTAGATGTGCAATAAGGTCTTGAATTATGAAAATTTCCTTTAATTAATTAATAAAATTAATAATTTAGTTTCAACCAATGAGAATTCAGCAAATCATTTTTCGGGTGGTTCGCATAAGCATTGTTTCCGTAAGCATCGTTTGATTTAAAGCATTTCTGAATTAATAGATTGATAAACAAAAATAAGAGTGGATAAAAAAAACGGAACTGAATTTCTTAAAAAAAGAATTCAATATCTTTAGTTCCTTTGATAAATTTTTAGTTTCATGATAAATTTTTTGTTTCGTTACAATAGAATGGCAATGGCATCGTGCGAATATTCAAACCAAAACAAACGTGCGAATATTCAAACCAAAACAAACTTTCTACAAACAATTATTTTGATTTGAGATTTAAAACGATATCTTAGTTATTTAGTTCTATTTTTATTTATTTAGTGCCTGCTGCCTAAATAAAATGCCTGCTATCAGGCGTCGAAATATCTCTGGCAGACGTCAGAGAAATGAATGGCGGAATTCTAAACGGGAAAGCATTTCTTATTGAGATATATTCTCTGCTACAGCTCCAAATTTCTCAGCTACATGAAGAAAAGATAATCAAATTGTGAAGGGGGCAGAGAAGTGTATAAATTTCATTAAGTAATTGATTTCAATATCTGGCATTTTTATTTTAAAATTTAAATTTGTTAAAATGTTTTTATAAGATTGCGAAGCAATATGCAATGGAACTGCGAAGCAGTTCTGGGGGTTGGCGAGCGTAGCGAGCAGGGGGCGGAGCCCCCTAGT
>NC_092208.1:18391273-18443983 GCF_043381705.1 Parasteatoda tepidariorum
TGTAAATAGTTTTGTATTTTTTTATTTCTTCATCAATATTTGATCTCTGAAAACGTCTTTTAATTGCTTGTAATTCTTTTTTGTGGATTGAAAGTTGTGCTGTCCACCAAGAAGTGTTTGTAGGACGATTGAAAAGTTTAAGTTTGTAGGAGTTTTTGCAGCTTAAGAAAATTTTACTTATGAGATTATTTGTGAAAATGTTAAGATCCATAGGATTTTGTACGTTGTTTAGCTCAATGTTTAGATCTGGAATGAAGTTCAAGAAATGTTTTTTAAATTTATTATGATTTCCAAACTTAGTTTTAAACCTTGTGAAAGAGGAGAACGTATACTTGTTATTAATTTGTAATAAGATATATTTGTGGTCTGAATTACTTTCTATATCCAGTACATTCCAATTAGAAAAAGTTAAAATATCTAGGTTATTAGTAAGAGTAAGATCTGGAAAAGATGAGCATAAAGTTGTTACGAAAGTCGGTAATGCTGGTTGTGAATTTAAAATTTTCAAGTTGTTGGATATAATAAAATCTAATAATACATCTCCTCTTGCGTTGTTGTTGGAATAACCCCAAAAACTGTGATGCGAATTGAAGTCTCCACAAATTATTGTTGGATAATTGTAGAAGTTTTTATTACTGTAGTAAATTAGATCTTTCATTAGATTCAAGTCTGTATCTGTTGGAGAATTATAAAATGAGATTCGAATCAAGGGGGAATTATTTGAAGAGTTTATTGAAATCGAAACTGAATCCTGAAGAGAATCTATCTGTAGAGGGCTTATTGATTTAAGCTTAAAATACTACTTTATACTTGCAGAACCGTCAGTGGGTCAGGCTACGGAAAATGCTATCTAGCTCTTAATCAATAGCTATAGCTAAAAGCTATCGCCAAATCATGGATACTGTACTCATGCTAAGAGGAATGTTCTAGGATACAATCATCTTAAAAAATTTTTTTATTTCAAATCACGAGGATGTAGTCTATTGACGTTTCTCTTATTTTTAGTTCCATTTTGTTTTCATAAATTGGTATTTAATGCTTTTTCAGTTTTCTCAGTCAGTTCCATCTCAGTTTTTCTACAAAAATAATTTTTTTTCTTATCATGAACTCTAATAAAGATGCTTTTTCTTTCGCCAATGTTTTTAATGCTGATATTACTGTATCTTTATCATATTATTTAATCTTTAATTTGTTTTACAGTCATCTTCCGAAGCCATCATCTATTCTGCACTATACGGGTATGTATTATTCTCCATTTCATAGATTGACTGGAAAATCTAATTATTTCATCAAAAGTAACTGCCTTCAACAAAAAAAAAACTTTTTTTACTGCAATGTTTCGATTTCAATGAAAAAGTCATTTAAAAAAAATCTGAGCCAAGATCAGTAGAAATGGTCCTATCAGTAGAACTGAGAAACTGTTTGTGTTCTAATAATTTGCCCGGAAGTTCAAGGAACAATCATGACTCAAATATCGACTTTTCACAGCAACAAGAAAATCACTTTCACAAACCGCCACACAGTCTCTTGAAGTTGTTCTTCATTTCCTTCTAAGTCTATAATCACGACTTTTTTTGAAAATTAACTTGCGCCTCCTTACTTTTAAAAATCTATTACTCTTTTGTTTGCCCCCTGATTTCCTTTTTGTTGTTCGCTCGCTGTTGTTTTTGTTTAGTGTGCTGCAAGTAATAAGGAATCCCAAAGAAACTAGAGTCATTTTTATCCTTTACTTATTACTCAGGTTACATTAAAATTTTGTTAGTCTTTGCCAGAAAACTTTTTTCCTTTGAAAAGAAAAATATTCCTGTGATTTGTATCCGACTTCTTCGTCCGTATCATTCCGATGTTATAAATTGATCACGGCTAATCTAGTTAAAATGATGTTAAATATTAGCATATTACAATAATAAAATGCCTATATAACTAATATAGTATACCTCGAAAATGTATACCAAGTTAATCAAAAACAATTTCACACATTTTACATTCACTGCTTAGTTGGCAAGGATAAATTCAGCTCAAATCAACTTCATCGGTGCCTCCTATATCGCTAAAGTGAAAGCCAAACTGTCCACTAAAAGCTACGCCCGATGGTTTAAATTTTGACATGGGATTAGAAACAATGGCACGGACCCATGCATTAGAATGTCAAAGATTATGAAAGTGAAACTGGGGCAGACGAGACACAGAGATTACGAAAGAGAGTTTAATGAATATGTCTTGCCTTTTAGTTCAATGCCTCAGTTACCAATCTTCGCCTGGGGGTAGTTTGATTAGTTTAAATGTATCATGCAACTTAAATGAAATGATTCAGAGCAGAGTTGGTTTCAAATGCAGATACTCACTGCCTTTGATTGAGAGTTCTGTTTCAAGTAAACTTTGAATAATGACAGAGGCTAAAATGTTGAGTGCTATCAATTAGATTTGTTTAATGGAGTGTGTGTATTATTACGGATTGAAAGCTAGAATTTGGGTCGTGTCATTTAGACTGTGGCTACTTTAAATTTTCGATTTAGTGTTAAGACTGTTACAGGTCACATAGTGTGTTTATAGTAGTTAAATTTACTTCGAGACAACAATCTTTTCAAAGTCCTTTCAAAAATCATGATTGTGAGTACCAAAGCTATGGAACTGTTATGCTTTTCAAAAACTGTACTTTTAATATCAAAAGCTGTTTTTTATGAATACTTCAGTTTATTATTATTATATTTTTATTTGCTATATAAGCATAGAAGAATGCTGAAAGATTTAAAGACTTAAGGTTACAAAATAATTAAACATTTGAATAATTAAAAGCCACTTCTTGAAAACTAAGATACTTGTCATGGTGTTGACTCTTTGTTTGAACCAGTCTTTGCAATACAAACTGGAATTATGACTCATCGAACCAAGTTGTTTATTTGCACTCTTCCATTCTCAACCGATAAGCCTATGAGACCTAGGGAAATCGCCATTGTTAGTAAAGTTACTCAGTTTGGCTTATTAAATAGTTTGGATATTAAAATGTAGTTGTAATTAGTAAAGGTACTTAGTTTGGATTTTAAAATGTAGTTGTATTTAGTAAAGATACTCAGTTTGGAAATTAAAATGCAGTTTGTAATTAGTAAAGATACTCAATTTAGTCCTTAAAATATAGTTCGTTATTTATAAATATACGCAGTTTGTAATTTGAAATGCAGTTTGTAATTAGTTATTTAGTTTTGTTTTCAAAATGCAATTTGTTATTAGTAAAGATAACTCAGATTGTATTTCAAACTGCAGTTTGTAATTAGTAAAGATACTCAGATTGGTTTTCAAATCAGCAGACATTGCCAATCTAATTAAAATTCCGTTCACACACCACTCAGATACGGGCCCGTCTTTCGTATTTCTCACACTGATTATTTCTGTTTCTGTAATTTCACGCAGTGTTGCCTGTCTGTCAATAATCACAACTCTACGCATACGTCACTATTCTCTATCAGTTTGTATATGTTATCACAGCGACTGTACTGTTCTTTTTATCTTTTTCCCACGATATTTCTTTTGCTCTGTCTTTCAGAATACGTAATCTCTCCTAGATTTAATTTATAAATTTCATAAATAACAATGCAATGGGCTGGTGAAAATAATTCTGTAATTTAAACATAATAAAATAATTCTATAATAAATTCTGCAAATCTAGAATAGGACATTTACTAGATTACTAAGACAACTACTAAAAAATGCTTAAAATTTAAACATAAAATATAGTTTGTTAGAGAGAGTATAAAATAGCTAGAAAAATATGAAAATCAAGTTACACAATAAATAAATTAACAATAGTTCTCTTTTTCTAAATTTTCATAAAATTAAAATTAATTCATCTTTTAAAGGGTCATCGTTTTAAATCCCACTCCCAGATGAATCGAAAATTAGTTATGTAAAAAACTTGTGATTTTTTATAAGTATGTAATGCTGAACTTAAAACATTAAATATATGGATAAAGAAAAAAACTAACAATAAAGTAAACCAGCCATTATAGAATCTCCTATGATTAAGTTTAAAAACTTTTACATGGAGTACAACTGTAAATTGAGAGTTAGTGGATTAAAATCATGAAATGTATAAATCTATGAAACTGCTGGAAATGTTACAAAATGATTTTAAGCTTTCCTATAATATCAATTAATAAGACACTCAGAATTAAAATATGTATTTCGAAATTCTCTGAAAAAAGGAAATTTTTGCTTGGAAGAAAAACTCAATCTCAAAATAAAATCATCGTCTGAGACTTTCTAAAAAAATGTTTTAAGTCACTTTGGTGGGTTAAGTTACTGCAACCGACTTCATAAATTACCTGATGACGGAACATGATAAAGGAAATATATTTCTGTTTAAAGCGCGTTGTTGCATTTTCTGTAGATGTTCAATTAAAAAGTATTAATAAATATTCGTAGACATGTAATATTGTTTCAGAAAGACATTTGTAAAATTCTCATCTTATCTTAAATAAACCTTTTTTGAATTTTTTTTTTTCAAAATTTTATTATGGAAAAAAATATATTATAGGAAAATAATACTCTTTTTGCTCTTCTAAGTTACATTCCGTGCATTTTCCCACTTAAAAGTAAGCTTAAAAGTAATTCTACATAAGCATTTAAAGTGCGCATGCGTCGGTCTGAATGAAATGCGCATGCGCACGTGAAAAAATATCTAACTTACGTGAATGGAAATAAGAGATTTCGCAAAATCTCGTAATTTAAAAACGCTGATGTACTATTATACCATCTTAAAATCAAACAAACATTTACATTAGGTGAGGATATTATGGAAGTTAAACTTCTTCCAATGTAAACTGTCAAATTAAAATAAATATATTCCAGAAGACAACTGTAGTTTGAAACTAAAACTATTAAAATTTATTTTTTTATAAAATCAACTAATTATTTTAAAATCATACGATTCATTTTAACACATTGTAATAACGAGTTCTTGCCCTCATTTGGAAGTTCTTCGTGATCTGTCCTTGTTGTTAATTCGAATGTAGGTTAAACATGAGACGGCATTCAACAGCTATGGATAAAGTGTTTGTAGCTCTATAAAGATATATAGAATCTAAAAAAAATATATGTGGATATATATAGCCGTTTCAAATCTTACTTACACGAGTGTACGGATACTAACGTAAATTTACAAAATGTCACTATTATTATATTCAAAGTCATTATATTAAAAGGTAATTATATTTCATATGTTTTTTTTTGTTTGATTTTCCACATTTAAATGTTTTTTTCAAATCTACTACAGGCATATTGCGCAGCATTTAGAGAAATAATTTCCCCTACTCGCTCTTAAACACTCCGATATTAATCCGGATTCTCTCATTCTGCATAATTCAGTGCTGATAGCATGTAATCCCTCAAACTATACTGGTAGAAGAAACTAATAGAATTTGCAGACTTATTCGATTATCTCTAGAATTACCGGCCCGATTTTAATGAAATTTGATATGTACGTGCATCGTTACATTTCAAAACAAATAACCATTCATCAATTGTGATACACTCTCTTGATCGTGCGTAACACTAGTTGGAGTCGGAAGGCATGAAACAGCTGTTGCAGAATAAACAAAAAAAAAATAAATTAAAAGGGGGTATGGTCCTTTCTTACAGTAATGCAGACTTTGCCGCGTGATCACATACTTGAAATAAGGTAGTTTATCATTTCCTGTGGTAATTGGATTAAATTGTCCTGTGGCAATGTCATACCTTCTGACTCCAATGAGTGTTGCGCACTGTCATGCGTATGTATTACTTGTTAAATAGCTATTAGTTTTGTATTGTGTCAATGCATGTACATATCAAATTTTCTTAAAATCGGCCCAGTAGTTCTAGAGATAATCGATCAAATCTGCAATTTTTTTTAATTTTTTTACACCATTGTAGTTCAGAAGAATAATATCGCTAGAAATTGCGGGGGTATTGCTCTTTTGGATTGAATCTAAACATCTACTCCCCACTAATGTTAGTATTTTAAGAAACATCAATTAGCAATAATATTCGTTTCCAATAGTACGTCAAAAAATATTTTCCTTAGAATTTTTACTGCAAAAAAATACTCCTTTCTTAATAAAAATATAAACTGGTTTTTCACTCGTTTTACAGCAATTTTTGAAGAAGGTTTTCAAAATTAAGGTGCAAATTTTTTAATCAATTCTTACTACAATCTATAATTTTATGGTTGTGAGGTCCAGAAGGAATAATTTCTTATTTTAGAAAACAAATTTCCATCCAGGAAGTCGTAAGGGAATTTTGATTTTCAATTAAAAATAATTTTGGAGAACGTGGTATTCCGGAATTTTTTTGTTGTTGAAATATTCGCATTCAATTGCATAATTTTCTAATATCTCATAAAATTCTGGACTGAAAATTATTATACAACACGTTTTTATTTTATTCATACATTTCGTTAAAAATACTGACTGAGAATTCTATATATTGATGCTCCATACATTGAAAAATGATTCCATATTAAAATTTTAATGTTTATGAGTACTTTTTTTCAAAGAGAAGCAGGAATATAAAGTATATAAAATAATTATATTTATATACGCGCAATTGGAACGGAAGAATATCACCCGTTCAAACTATTATTTTATTGATTCTAATTTGAAGGGTATAATTTTCAGCACATTATTCGCATAATTTTAATAGCATATCTAGCAAAAAAACTTTAGGCAAAGATATTAAATTTTGAAAGGAAAGTATTTAACAAATTTAAAAAACTATACCTTTTTTATTGATGGGATATTTTTTTAGGATTTTGATAGCTCTAAAATTTGCCAATTAATGAAAAGATTTAAAATGAAATATTAAGTTTGTGTTTGAGTTTTAAAATTGCTTCAAAAGTTAAATTACAAAAACAATTTAAAAACTATACCATTCATAACTTGAATCCCCTTCATTTCTTATCATTATAGCATTATACGTATTTTCTGTTTTAAATTTTTAAAAATATATGCCCAATGATAGTTTTTGTTGCTTCCAAAAAATATTATCTGTTATGGTTATTTTTGAAATACTATTTCTTTTTGTGATAAATGAGTAGAAGTAGTTCCGTGACAACAAAGTTTTTGTAATCAAAAAAGTTAAAAAAAGCTTATTAATTATTAATATACATATATTAATTATTAATAATATATTAATTATTAATATATATGTAAACAGCACCAAGCTGTATGTAATAAATAGACTAAAATATTCGGAACAAACGAAGAAATAACAAGAAAAATGTACCTACCTGAAAAATCCAAAGAAACACCGGACAGTAATAAAGTGAAAAAAAAACAATAAAACGATGAAATGCATGTTATCGCATGTATCGCGTCATCGCATTAATATGCATGTCAGCTGCACCAAAGGACTTTGCCATGCAGTTAGTGCAGGGGCAGTATCTGCACAAACATCTAACCAAAATCAGATCTAAGCCCCCAACCTTTCACCGAAAAGGAAACATCCAGCAAGTCCGATGCAGTCTGAGTATCGAAGCGCAAAATCAAAGTTTAAGTTCGAGCGTTTATAATCAACGTTAAAAAAAATTATAATCATTTTTCTAAAAAAATTCTAAAAAAATTTTATAATCATTTTTAAAGTTTACAGCGTCAAGAAGTGAATAAGATTCTAAGGAAAGCCAGAAAATATCTATGTATGGAATATATAAATGAATCCAACAAGAAACAAGTTTATAAATAATGTCAAGGGAATACTAAGAAATAAATTTTAAATAAACTAAAGGCGAAGAAAAAAAACATCAAGTAAGTAAAAACCTAATTATTTATATATATATNATATATATAAATCTTTGATTCTGAGTCTAAGCATCCTTACAGAAAATATTGTGTAACCAGTTATTAACAATTGCAAACTGGAAAACATTTTAAAGACTGAAATTATAAAATATTTACCCCGTTATATTGCAGTTGGGCACTATTGAAGATTTTTTACTGCGTTGAACTTTAATATTTGTTTAAATTTGCCAAGTTGAAATATATAATGGTGCATCGATGCTAATGTTTAGTTTCTTTTATTATTAAGAATTCAACTACTTAGTTCCATATTATCATATGAAGTAACAAAATTCGGCTTAAATATTGCACCGAATTTTCTGATTGTATGGGAAAAAAAGAAACTCCTTGAACTTATTTTGGCACAATAACTTCACTGGTTTGTGATATAATTATTTTGTTTTTTGTTTGAAAAATCGTGAATGCACGCCAAGATATATCTTTCTGATTAAAATTAATGAGAACCATTTCGTATAAAACTTGTAAAAAAGCACCAATGAATTAGAAAATTAAAAGTATTTTTCAAAACATTGCCGCAAAAAGTATATATGATATTCTGCTTTGAAAATCTATTGTCTGATTCCCTTATTATAGCAATTGTTTGGTAATAAAATATTGGCTATTAGCAATAACTTAAGTAAGACTATTTGTTATTTGTCAATATAATATTTTAAAATTATAAAAGCACACGATTAACAAATGATCGTATGGCTTATGCGAGATTGTTTAAATGTTATTTAGTCTATGCTGTATTTAAAGATTACGTACTACGCAAATTTTTAGTAATCATTAAATCATCAAGAATATGAAAAGAACAAATAATCATTCGCAGAATGAATCAAATTAGAAAGGCTTTAATACTTGATCTTAAAATAGCTGCAGGGGTAAATATCTTTATTAAATCGATGAATATCTTTCCAAACAATTTAGTTGATTTTTATTTGATTTCAGCACTGAAAACATGGAAAATTGTATATACTCTTTTCTCTTAATTATGTTTATCTGTCTAACATAATAATACCTAACACAAAAAGCTGTAACATCTTATGATGTTGATAATTAAATTAGAAAAATATTGTTCAAGTTATGATCTCCCCGTCCGTTTGGCATTATCATCTGAATAGGAAAATTTAAATGGAGAATTTTCGTAACCATATGGGAGTTGTGAGTAGGGATATTGTGAGCTCAGAGCGAGAAATGCTATCTAGATTCATTAATTTCAGTGCAATACACAAGTAATTTTACATAAAATTACATTTCCCATTATTCAAATGCTCTAATTAGAATTCGTCACCGAGTCAATGTTGCATTGTCAGATTTGCCCTCAGAGTATCCCACCATTTGAGAAATTTAATTATGAATTTGTTGAGAATAGGAAATTATTAATTTATAGTAGAACGTCCCATGAATAATGTGGGAGATTTCAATTACTTAGCTTTATTTCAATAATTTCGAAACACTAGTAAATACATTTTTGATGTAGAAAGTGTGGTATATTGATATTACTTAGCTTTCAATCCAATTAAATATGAATGGTATCAAACGAACTAATTCAATGATATTTTTACCCAATTAGACTGCATGTTATAGCTTGAAATAAAATAAGAAAATTAATTAATAGATTAAATATTTATAAAGCAAGTTATTGCAACTCTATATATCTTTAATACTGATTTGATGAAGTGTATATATCAAAAATTTTTATTTATGTTTTACATAGTTTAACAAATTATTAAAAAAACAGATTCACTTATCATTTATCGAAGTATATTCTTCAATTTGTTTTATCAATTTAATTGCTAAATTTCAACAGTTTTAATTTACGTGATACTACGTGCTGAAATTAACAATGTATGGATTGTTTGCGATCTATATTTGGACAAAGATATATGGAAATTGTATGAAGCAATCGAAAATTCTTTGATTTCTTTCACATTGATGTGCATCGGTTCGTGGAGATACGTAGTTTTTATGTATTGAATGCGTCTGAAAAATATGCTTTGAATTTTTTCTCGAAAAATAATGCTGCAAGCACAATCTCGTTTCAGAATCATCTGGGATTTAATCAAGTACAAACAAAAAGTGATCTTATGATTATTAAATACACGCGAGCGTTTGACATCATAATTCAGCTTTATTTGGATCATTAATTATTTATTAAATAATGATCAAACGATTCATTTGACAAAATCAAATATCTATCAATCATTATGTATTTTCATTTGCTTTGGAATATTGATCTGAATTAAAAAAAAACTCGCAATGAGTAGAAGCTAAATATTAAAAAAGAAATGATATTAGTAGACTTGTGTAATCTTTTAAGAACATAAATATCTACATTAAACAACTAAAAACACGCATTTTTTTAGCAGTCTATATGAATAATTTGGGAAGTCAATCCGACAAGAAGATCCAAATTACTCGTCAATAATTTTTATCAAACAGTAAAGAGAATAATGATAAAACTAAAGTGAATAATGATCAAAATAATCAAAGAAAATAATGATAATGCTCCAAAGATTCAGGAAGTCAAATATTTATTAATCCTTATGTATTTTCATTTGCTTGAATTTGCTTTGGAATATTGATCTGAATTCGAAAAAAACTCGTAATGAGTAGAAGCTAAATATTAAAAAAAAGTATATTATTAGACTTGTGTAATATTATAAGAACATAAACATCTATATTATACAACTAAAAACACGCATTTTTTTATCAGTCTATATGAATAATTTGTGAAATCAATCCGACAAGAGAGCCAAATTACTCGTCAATAATTTTTATCAAACAGTAAAGAGAATAATGATAAAACTAAAGTTAATAATGATCAAAATAATTAAGGAAAATAACGATAACGTTGAAAAGATTTGGAAAAGGAAATATCTATGTATCATTATTCATTTTTATTTGCTTGAATTTGCTTTGGAAGATTGATATGAATTTGAAAAAACACTAAGTGAACGGAAGCTAAACATTAAAAAAAATATTTTATGCTATAAATAGACACATGTAAATCTTATCCGAACATAAATGTCTATATTATACAACTAAAAACATGCATTTTTTTACAGTTTACATGAATAATTTGTCAAATCAATCCAACAAGAAGATCCTTATTACACAACCGAAATCAATAATTTTTATCAATCAGTAAAGAGAATGTAAATAGGCTTGATATTAAATAGGCAATGATGTAGTTTTTAATTAAGTCCGACTCACATTTCACCAGTGCGTATTTCACCAGTACTTATACTTCATGTAATTAAACCGCCATCTGCATTGCCATATTGCTACTTTCGTTAAATTGCGTAATTACTCACCTTTAAACTTCTAAAAACAGCCCAAAGGCATTTAAAACGTGCTTTACCATCATTTAACACATGCATTTAGTTAAATAGTTTAAATATACAATATAAGTTCACTAGTTTCAAGGAGCTCCGAAAAACTCCTTCCGCACCAACGAGCTGCAGATTGATGTTAGCTTAAGCAGATTGATGTAAGCTTAATTAAGTAATCAATTACTGATCTTAAGATTTAACTACACGCTTTAAAGTGCAAGAACGCTCTTTTTGGTATTAACTTGAAATTAAGCAATCACTTACACAATTTGCAGAATTTTTCAAAACCAAATGACGTTAAGTCGTTGCACCACAGCCTTTACAGAGCAAACACAATCGGGTAAAAAAACTTTCAGAAGATTAAGTAGTACATAGGGAAAACTGAGAAATAACTAAAAATCATTTATAACAGCGTTATTAAGATTAAAAATTCAAGCCAAATTTCCTCTGTGGTGTAGCACTCCCAGAGGCTAGCTTTATTTTAAATCAGTGCTAAAAGTAAGTAAAATCTTTCATAAATTTGATATTTTTTAAAAACAAAAGAGAAAGTATTATTTTTTATCAGTGAAACAGTTTAAAACTATATGCACTTCGTGGAATGTATCATAACGATAAGACAATTTACAAAATTTTTTATCGTTTTTCGTAAGCTTTTGCGAAAAATATGTGTTTCTTAAGATTTTTTTAATATACGTTATTATTTTCCTATTGATGAAAGAGCATGCAATGATTCACCTATTACACCATGTATTCCAGTGATAAGACAATTTATAAACTTTTATATCGTTTTTCATCAGCTTTTACGAAAATATGCATTTTTAAAGATACTTTTTTTTAAAAAAAATAAAAGTTACTTCCTTACTGTTGAATTAGTTTAGAATTTTATAAATGTTATATAATGTATCAAAATGATAAGAAAATTTGTAAAATTTAAGATAAGTTTTCTTAACCATTTGCAAACACATGTATCTTTTTATTAAATCACCAAGTCAAAGTTTTACACAAAGACATTAAACAACATTATTCTTAAACATATTAAGTATAAAGCAAAAATCTTTCTACAAAAAAAAAATCTTTTTACAACTATTTCAAAATGCACTTTTCTTCTTGAAACTACTAACCTAAACATTGATACAGAAGAACAGCTGAAATCCCATTTTGATATTCCAAAAACATCTTTGAAACATTCCTCAGAAAGTAATCTAATCCTTCTGTACATGCTCGGTCCATTTCTAGTTGACCAGACTCCTGATTTACGAACCAATCCTCTAACACGAAACAACATTTATAACCGACGGGAGATCACTTTCGTAGCAGATATTTTATAGAGGAATGAAAATAACTAAAAAAAACTGAAAGAAGCCAAAATAACTAAAAAAACTGAAAAAAACAAACAAAATAAAACTTGCGAATAAATGACAAAACTAAAAAAAAAAGTAAAATAGTGAAACAAACGCCATTCCTCAACAAAAAGTAAAAATAATAACGAGGGGGTATCTTGGAAAACCAACAGTATCAAAAATAAAAATGAGGAATAACAAAAAGCAAAAAATAAAGAATTACGAGAAGGCTCTTCCCCATGTTTTATTCATCGCGGAATGTTTTATAATGCAGTCAGAGTTGGCGTTATTTGGCGGTATTATATTACGGATAGATGGCGGCTAAATGTATTTGAATCGGTAATTGAAGAGCAGCTGAAAGTCAGAAAAGTGTAAAAATATCTAAGCCATGTATATCCCAAGTTCTTTCTTTAAAAAAATATATAAATATATAGGCATATCTTATGAACAAATACGCTAAAATCAATTACGTTTATCAAATATGATGTCCCAAATATTTGACAAAACATGAACAATACTTGGATCTTCCGTACTAAAAACAAATATAAAATTAAATTGCCAGAATACTTATACTATAAATAGTTAAATAGAAGAATTTTTATGAAAGTTAGAATAATGAAAAATATTTTATGCATATATAGTTAAATTTTTTTTCTTTCTGAAAAAAAGTAGATAAAGACGTCTCTAATGGCGTCTGTTGATCTCTGCTGAAAAATCTTTATATTTATGGAATATGATCTTTTTAATGCTTCATAAACTGTAATTGAATCTTCTAAACTAAAAGATGTTATTTTAAATCTTTAAGTACCTTTGAAAGATTTTTTATGAAAATAATAACACTGTAAAATATCTAAGTATTATACAGTGTTAACTCTTTAAATTGAAAAAAAAATTCGTTAAAACATATCTTATGAACTGAAAATGCTAAGAACAAAAACGTTCACTGAATTACTTTTCCAACAATTTAACAAAAGTTGTTTAAACCTTTAATGCTAAAAATATAAATTAAAATCTTTAAATACATTAAAAACATTTTTCATGAAAGTCAGAGTAGTGTAAAATATCTTAAGCATGTATTGTGTAAACTCTTTCAATTGAAAAAAAAATACGTAAAGACATATATTATCTACTGAAAACACTAAAAACTTTAATATTCACAGATCATGCCCTCTTAACTATTTAACCATGCTTTCTCGAACGTTTTATGCTGAAAATATAAATGGAAATTCTTAAATACATTAAGAAGATTTTTTTTATGAATGTCTGAGTAGTGTAATATATCTTAAGCGTGTGTCGCATAGACTATATCAATTGAAAGAAAAATATTATAGACTTATCTTATAAACTAAAAAGGGCATTACCGTTTATAGAACATTTTCTTCAACTGTGTAACAAAACTTGCTAGAACCTTTTATACTAGAAATATATTCTGAAAACTTTAAGTACGTAAGAATTTTTTTTTTAATGAAAGTCTGTATAGTTTAAAATATTTTAAGTGTGCATCGTGTAAAAAGTACGTAAAGACATCCTATGAACTGAGTGTGCTTAAAATATTTATTTATTAAATATGCTTCTCTTAAGTACTGAACAAAGTGTGCTTGAAATTTTTATGTTAGGAAAAAAATAAGAATTAAATATGATATACTTGCTGGAATTGCTTCACGTCTGGTGCCTATTCTTGAGGGCTTTAAGCATGTTGATTTTTATTTCCAATCTGAATATTTTTAAATTGAATGAAGTTTTAAAATCAAGTAATTTCTCATCGCTTCAATTTCTTGGGATTATTTATTCAATTTAAATGACAGCAATTTTCGATTCGCATGAGTTTAAGTACGTGTAAAATATAATTTGAAGGACTGACATTGATATTTGAGGATGTGATCAGTTAGAATTATAGTATAAAAAATCATATTACCAAACATGTTAAACTTTCAAAGTTAAGACCAATTTGAACAAAGTTTAGGAAAGATATTATTTGAAATTTAATTCTTGAAAAAAAAATTAAAGGTATTTTTTATGTTAGTTTTCATTTCCATTATTTTTAGACTATTAATAATAAGTTTAAATATTGATATGTGATTCTTTATATCACAACAGCCTAATTTTTCAAAGAAAATATCTTTCACAAAATAAAAAAATGAGCAATTAAAATAATTATATCTTCTATAATATTTTATTCTATTATGTCGTGATTGATATTTGAACATGTAACAGTTGTTTGTTTCGAAAACAGAAAATTGAAGCAAATTAAACTAACGATCACGTTCCTATTAATGAAATATTTTTTGAAAAGTGTAAAAACTGACATATTTGTTTGAAATTGAGCATTAATAATTAAAAGTTATTAATTTTTCTCAATAAGTGCAATTATTTTTAAAAAAAAATATTTAAAACAATATTTTCAAAAATATATTTTAAGAGCATATTTAAAAATATTTCATAAAAATTAAAAAAATATTTGAAAAAAAAGTTTTTTTCTAAAAAACAATTATTTTAAAAGTAATGTTTCCTTATTTGTTTTTAAAAAAGGGCACTGCAAACGTACGTTTAACAATATATTTATTAATGTATGAAATAATTTCAGTGAAATTATTTTTAAAGTATGAAAAAATAAGAAAACAATTTAAAAATTATTCTTAGGACAGTTTAATTTTTATTTAACAATGGAATTGTTTTCAATGATAATAAATATGTTTAAAACAGTGAAAAAAAATCCCATATTTTTTCAACAAAAGGCATATATTTCATTAACATATTTTACGCGATTTCAATCTTGTATTATTAAACTGTATCAAAAAATAATACTATTTTAGAAATTACACCATTATTTTAAAAAATCTGGCTTACTCCTATCTCCAGTTTTGTATACTATAGTTATTGAATTGTATACTGTAGTTAGAGTTCTCTTTCAGAATAATTAGTGTATGAGAACTTTAGTTTCATTGAGAAATATAAATTTATACAGACAAGTTTGTGAAAAAAAGACGATGGTAACTTAACGGTATCTTCAGGAAAATTAATATTAATGGTCTTATAAAAATAGTGGGTTTGGCATGTAATTGTTTGATAATTAAATTTAATTTTAACTTATTACAATGAATAATAATTTAAATATTTCAAGAAATTCTAAAAAATCGCGATTTGAGTATTTTGAACACTATATAAAACGTTCTATACTAAAAATTTTATTATTAAAATATATTTTTTTTTACTAAAAATGATTATTTTTAATAATGGATTCCTTCTTGCAGCAACTTGGAAATGCTGTTTTTATTTGGAAATAGAAGATGTGTGAAAAAAAGAAAAATGCAAATTACTAGACCCATAAACAATAAGAAAAAATAATAGATATTTAAAATTATTTAGGTCAGAATTTTAATATGAAGAGTTTTCATGTGAAATAAAGTACTTTCAAATATATTACATTTATTTCGTAATAAGATATTATTTTTTTGTGTCTTTTTTAACTTAATTTACTTGGTGGCCCATTTTTAATATTTACTTGAAACACATGTATGAAACAAAATATAACTATATAGACTTGAGGAACGTATTTTGAACAAAAATAACATTTGTAGACAAGTAATTGAAAATTGTATTTCAATTCTGCACTTTGATAATAACGAATTAAAGTAAACTAAAGAAGCTTTTTTGCAAATTGAAAAATTATAGTTTATTTTCAAACCAGTTGCTTGGAATTAATTCAAATTTTCATATAAACTAAATCGTAGATTTAAAAAAAATTGATAAAATTTTTCGCGTATCAAATTTTAATTAAAGATAAATATTACTTTCCTGTAAATAAATATTTTGTATTGTCTTGTAATAAATATTTCTTTTATTCTTGCATATACTTTTTTTAATACACTGACGGCCAAACCCTTTTTTCCATGTCATGAGATAAGGAAATATTAAATCAGAGAGAAGCATTTGCCCATTTTCTGACCGGTCAGTCTTTAATTAATGAAAAATATAGTATTTTATGTCAAAAACATTTCATTTGTATATTATAAGCTTGAATATGAAATAAAACATATTATGCACTCTTATAAAAGTAATATAATTGAAATAATACTGTTTAAAATATTTTAATAGTAAATTAATATAAAAAATACTTAAATCTATAACCAAATAATATTTTTGCTGCAACAGTTAATCTTTAATTCTATAAAAGCACTCCCAAAACAATAAAAAAAGTATCCCGACTTATTCCATTTTACGTTAGTTTATCGATTGTAACAGATGCAGGATATTTGATACCGCAAAATATTTTGTTTTTTGAATTTACAAAACACATTTACCAAAATGCATGCCTTTAAATTCGAGTTCTATGTTCTTTTGAAGCTTTCGAACGATATCAAAATGCAAAGCATCAATTTTCTTTGAAAACACAATTGGTTATGAAAATGCTTACTAAGTTTATTTTCTTCAAAAAGGGTGTTATAACCAATTTACGTCGTATTTTCCTAAAAATAAAGGCTCTCGAATCGTTCATTTTAAAGAATCTAATGCAAATAATATTGGCAGATGCAATTTATTTCTACCCACTTTTGGGATTATTTTCTATTTTTTTTATTATATTTACTCTTTTAAAGTGCTAAAACCGAAATATATTTTCCATTCCTTGCTCAATGTTCCAATGTTGTTTTCACGAAATATATATTTTAATATTTGTTTTATAAATGCACTCTAAAAAGAAAGTTAGGACAAGACAACCAAAATATACAAAGATTTACCTTGTTTTTAGCAGTGGGAACACCAAACTGCATTTTTTTCGATGCACTTTGTTAACGTGTTTTTTTCAATGCACTTTAACTATTCTTGCTAATTAACAATAAAATATAATTTCGTAAAAAGTAGTAAAATTTAGTAAATGTTGTAATGCATGGTAGTTTTATCATAATATCTTAGAGCAAGGATAAAAACCATTTGTTTCTTTTTTTTTTTAATTTTATTTATCTTTTTTATTTTTATTTATCTTTTTTATTTTTATTTAAACTATTGAAAACTCCTCATGCACCACAAAGTATAGCATGAGGCTCACAAAAGTAAGTAGATAACAAAAACAAGAAAATTTATCAATTTACATTAAAAACAAAAATTCGCAAGGTTGGTTTAATTTTCAGTTTACTTTTTTTTAACTAAATGCGTGATATTTAAATATATAATTTTTAAAACTGAATTTCTTGTAAACCAATACCATATGAGCGGAAAAATTATCTAATGAATAGCTTAAATACCGTTTATTTTGGTGTTATTAACCAATATGGTACGTATTTTTTTTATTTTTAGCAGAAATTTTTTTGCTTACAGTATGGTGATTTTAGCATAAATTTCTTCTCCCTGTACTTTTGTTAATTTCAGGAAGTTCAAAGGAATATTATTATAAGACTGCTTGATGTTTCTATTACAGATATATTCGATATTCAAAAAAAATTGTAAACTAAATTGTTTATTAATTTTCTTTAAAATATTATAGAAATGTAATGAAGAACATGAATTTTCTAGATGATGATTGTAGACAATGACGTAAAATTGTGATTTTTTTCCGATGTAAATTTTTTTACTGATATTATTACAGAACCACAATTATGTAAGCTTGCATTATCATAGGGATTTTTTTTCTTTAATTTTATAATTTTCCAGTGCTAATTAGCTGTCACAAATTTTCAACTAATATGATAATATTCATATATTCACTGTTAATGTGGTCTAACAATTTTGTAGATGACCCAAAGCTCTTTGATTCAGGTATGAAACTCTAGTCAAATGAACAGGATTAAAATGAAACTCTATTAACAGAAATTTTAGAATTATTTTTGTTAAAAAAATATATTTCAAGCAATTGCAACGAAATAAAAATTCACTCCTCCAATTCAAATTGCTTACTATAATATATAATCAAATTGCTTACTATAATGTTCATAAAATAGCATTTTAAAATCATTACATTTAATTAAAATACATAAATGTTTCCTAAGATTTTGGGTACCCTCATCTTTGTCCTAATATTTTAAATAATGTGATTAAGAAATTTCAAATAAAATGAAGAAAGTTTTAGAATTTATAAAAATAAAGATATTACTAAAGTCAATGTAACATAAATAAAAGAAAATGTAGCAAACCAAATCTTGTTTCTTTTCTAGTATTTTTTTCCCTTAATTTTCAATTCTTGAAATGAATAATTCAGAATAAATCGTTTTTGAAGCATACCGATACTTTTTACCATAAAATTTTACATAACGAAATATCTGATGTTTCGTAAATTTTACTGTAATTTTTACTGAAAAATTACTGAATAACTTTATTTAATCACTGAAAATAACGGTAAAAATATGTTTTACGGTAAAAGGAATTTTAATACGGTAAAAGGAATTTTTTGTAATAGTTTTTTTTTATATTTAACTTAATATTCTTGATTTATTTCTTGTATTGTTCGTCAGATTCAAGAACCTTTAGAGTGATTTCTATTCTTTCTATAAACTGAGTTATTTCTGAAATAAAAACAAACTTTTTATCATTAGAATTAACAATATATTAATCTAATACTATTTATATACAATAACTATAACTTGATTTACGAACGAAAACTAAATGAAAGAAGTTCTCTCTCTAAAAATCATTTACTTCACTAAAACCTCTAATACAGTTCTTCCTCAAAATATACAATTTTCAGCATAACTGGAGATTTGTTGTGACTCAAAGTAAATTGTTTCTCTTTTCCGGTGAATAATCCATGTTCTTTTAGCATGCCGATAATTTTTACAGTGCAGTTTTACGTAACAAAAAATCAAATGTATCGTAAATTTTACTGTGAAATCTCTTAACTGTATTCAATCACAGTAAAAATTACTGTAAAAATAGATTTTAGGGCAAAATGAATTTTATCGATAATGCCTCCAGAGCGCCAGGACTTTTTACAGTAATTTGATCCGGTTGATTTTCTAATAATCATTTACAACTTGACATCATATGATTGCTTATCAAACATTTTAATAAAATACGTTTTTTTAAATCTAAATGTATATTGTAGTAGTTATTCTTAGCTTAATATTCGAGTTTTATTTTTTATGTTACTCTTCGGATTCAAGTACCTTTGGAGTGTTTTCGTTTCTTTAGATAAACTGAGTTATATCTGAAATAACACCAAATTTTTTATTTTTACAATTAATAATGCATTAATCTTATACTATTTATATGCTTTAATTATAGCTTGATTTAAGAACGAAAATTAAATGAAAAAAGTTCCCTCTCTAAAAATCATTTACTTCACTAAAA
The DNA here is from genome assembly GCF_043381705.1 of Parasteatoda tepidariorum. Classification (NCBI taxonomy): domain Eukaryota; kingdom Metazoa; phylum Arthropoda; class Arachnida; order Araneae; family Theridiidae; genus Parasteatoda; species Parasteatoda tepidariorum. The sequence goes on from NC_092208.1 coordinate 18,411,035, forward strand.
CCTCTAATACAGTTCTTCCTCAAAATATACAATTTTCAGCATAACTGGAGACTTGTTGTGACTCAAAGTGCCTTTTTTCTCTTTTCCGATGAATAATCCATGAAGATCTTTGGAGTGACGACTAGATCTCAATTCCCCAAGGATAAATATATTTTTTCCCTGAGGTAGGAAATACTATCCTTTAAATGCTTTTCGTAGGGAAAATATATACCTTCACGTCTACCGCTATCTCTATGTACATATACTATCAATTTGCTTACGAGAAATGTACATTTGAAATCGAAATAAATTCCCTTGAAAATACATAGTTTTCTATTCCGTTTAGATTGTAAAATCGCATAAGAAATAAAAGGATTTTATTGTTTTACTTGAACAATAAAAATATTGTCATGAACGATATTAGAAAGGGTCAACAACCTAAAAATGTTTTAGGTTAAATGTAATTTCAAACTATTTTTTCCACATTTTTTTCTTAAGACGGTTATTAAATTTGAAACTTAACTTACTTAAGGAGGACTTCTTAAACTGTACGCGCTAATCATGTTCATGATTGTCACGTTTCATATTGCGTTAGTCACATAAGTATTGTATTTTGTATTTAAAAATTCATGTAAATAAATTTAATGGAAGCCGCCTTTTATTTGTTTTTTTTTATAGTTGAAGTTAATTAAATTAAAATTTAAATAAGATAACAATAACTAATAAATTAAAAATAATTAATAAGTAATAATTCTTAATAATTGAATAATTCCTGAATAAGAATAGGAATTTAGGTGATTAACGTAATAAATTAATCATTTCTAATTTATTGCGATAGTAATTTATTACGTTTCTAATTTATTACCCAGTAATAATAATAAACTTATCTCTTATTCCATATTTTGGAAGGTCTAATTTTTATAGTGTTTTAAAGGATAAATATAATTCTATCCATTATATATTACTTTATAACGCATTTGTGTAATTGTATAAAAGAAAAAAATGAAAACATATTTTTGTTTTTCTAAAAATTTTTATTCTTCATATTTTTTTGATAGTTGGAACAAATTAAATACATTTAAGATTCGTTAAAAATAATTAATAAGTCTTTCTTATGTTATTAGGGCGATATTGACTCAGTTGTATGTTGTCCATGCTAAAGTAATTCTCATAAAAATTAGGTATCACGAGCTTTTTATTTTTCTCTTGAAGAAAAAAAGTAGAATAATGAAATAATTTTCCTTGAAAAAGTGACGTCTTTTTGACGAAATATTTACACGGAACATATAACAGGAAGTGGTTTCGCTACAAGCGAAGGAAATTTTTTGAAATTTGTGTAACCATTTTTGCAGTGAATATCACTAATGAAGAGCCTAGTTTGGCCTATGCGACATTCTTATATTTAATTATGTCGAAAATTAGGACAACTGACCTTAAAATCTTTTTATTTCCAACTCTTGTATTATAGAGCGAATATAGTCATAACAATTATCCCCTCTTGCGTCTAAAGAAAGTCATCTATAACTTTGCGGAAAAGCCACTTGATTAAAAACATTGTAATATTTAATGGGATCAAGTTTGAAAAATAATTATTATTTCAATGCTCTGTTAAAATATTTAAATGCAACAATAACTGCATTATTTCGATTAGTTAATAAATCAAAATCTATTTGTAAATTATTCATGCATTTCCTATGGATTTATTTTAAAGCTCAAATTTAGTATATATATATATTTTAAGTTCCTAATGTGTTTTTTTTTATCTAAAGAGGTATTTGATTATATAAAGTAGATTACTTGATAAGAACTTCCTTCGCTTCCGAAATATGCAAATTGTAAATAACAGTCGACGTATTTCAAGTGCTCAAAAACAGACCCGATTTTCAAGACGAGCTAGGACCCAGGAATGAAGGAAACAAAAGAGGTATTAAGAGACAAAAGAGGGGTATTAAGTCGATGTTTCTTTCTGTTATATACCATTTAAGTTCTAAAAGATTACTGTGCTTTGATTTCAAATCCAAGTTCAGAGATTTATGCCATTAATATAATACGTTGGCAGAACTAACTAGTTTCTGAAAGATAATTATAAAAATGCTTATGCTATCACATTTTTATCATTTAGTAAAACTGAACGTCCTCTTAAGAGGACGCTAAGTTCAAAAAGTAGGTTTAAAAAAAAAAGATTTTCAAAGATAATGATACTTCACTGAGAAAAAAAAACATGTTAAAAGCTATCAGAATGGAGTAAATTTCAGCGTGTTTCAGGCTGCATGGGACTACTAAAAAGCTATATATTTGTAGAAACACACTTTGGTAATGATTTTGGATAGGATAACAATTAAATACAATTTTGTAATGAGTGACAAAATTAGTAAATGTGGCAACATTTAGTACTTTTTCCGTGATACCACAGATCATGACATGAAAACCATTTTTCTTGTAAATTTATTTTTCAGTTTTTGTAGTTTTTGCTAAGCATGTAGTAATAAGAGCTATAATTTCGAAAACCTTAATTTTCGGTAAATTGTTACCATATGCGCGGAATAATTACCAAATTAATGTTTTAGATACCGAATATTTGGGTTCTACTATTACTGTAGTTTTTATTTCCAAAAAATGTCATCACCATTCAGTACGTTAATTTTAAGAGAAATTTTTCTACGTTTGTGAAACAACTAAAATCTTTTGTACAGTATTAAATTTAGGAAATGAAATACTAATAATTTCTCATAATGTTGTCCTTATTTGTTTTAATTGAGTATGTAATGACTGTTTTGTAACGTTAAACTATATTTTTGTCATTTATATTTTAAGGAATAAACACGACAAATAATCATCCTTTTATTTTGATTAATTTATTTTTCTCTAATGCAATGTTTTTTTCGCTCTTAGATAACAAATATGCAGCATATTTTCTTCAATTTTTAATAATTCATTGATTTAAAAAAGATTCTAATTAAAAAGCTCACAGAATTTAAAATAAAAAATTGTCTTTTATGAACATTAAAAAAAAAAAAATTTTAACTCAGAAAATTAAAATATTGAATTAATATATATCCAAAAAAATATTCTATGTATTTATTTCATTAATATATAATTGGCAACTGTTTACACTTAATAACAACACCTAATGCAATGGAATCGGAAAACTAATATTTACGCATATTATATGAATAAAGATTTTAAAATAAGGGGAAAATATTAAATTTTTTTGCATTAATCTATGAACGAAATAATTATTTTTAAAATTTATGTATTTAAAACAAATTTAATAAATTAAAAGTAGAATTTATTCTACTAACAAATATAAAATTATTGAAAAAGTAGTGGTCTAAAACCGAGTAGTGGGTTGAGACTAGTTATCTTGATTGTGTCAAAAATTAGTTCGTTTTTTACAAGAAAAACTCAGAATTACACTTTACTGCTCAGGAAAAGGAGACTTACCATACTCTTGACGTGTTGTTGTTGATTGATTCATGGCGACTGTATAGATAAATTTGTTTTACTGTGTAAAATGTCTAATGTTCTTTTATTTTTAAACTAGCCTTATTTATTATATATATATATATATATATTAATNTATATAATCCCGATTACAACTGTTTACAGGTTTACTAAAACTTTATATTGCAACTAAAAATTAGGATTAAGTCTAATAATATAAATGATCTATTATGTTTCGATAACCTTTGCTCCCGGGGTGTTTATTTTAATATGAAGAAATTCTCTACTATATTCTTTTAAAATGAATAACTGAATAATAAATAAATACTATATTTTTTATAAGAATACCACCATAGTCTCGGGCTCTGAAACAATTGCCTGCACCCTTAAATATAGCCCTGACTATATCACATGGAAATCACATGCAGAATTTTCTAAAATTGTCATATGAAATAGAAATGATAGTTACAATTTTCATTTAAATTCTCGTATATTTCTAAATTTTTTCATAGAGTTGACTGGGGCACTTGGTCTAGGACCTGGAAATTTGATTAATTCTGGCAGCTTCTTTGTCGAACAGTTTCGATACAACAAGCCTTCGAGTCTCAGCTACATATTTTTTTCCATCTAAAATAAAATTCACAAAATTATTTATTCAGTATTTTTTATTTGTGTGATTACAGGGTTTGCTCGGTAAACTAAATTATTAAATACATGAAATTCTGCATATTTAACCCATTTTCAGCCGAAGGTGAGCAAACACACACTGTTAATAAAACTGTAAAGTATATTTGAAACTAATTTTATTTTTCTGCTATTGTCAAGGGGTCGTAAGACACCCAAAAAATAATAGTAATTCAATTAAGTAAAGTGCGTAAGTTAAGTTAAGCAAGAGTAAACACTTTCTGTTGAGAAATTTTTTAGCTATTAAAGTTTTTTGACCTTAAAACGGTTATTGACAAATGAAATTTTTTGAAAATGTATAATTATTCGTTTTGAGGTTTATCATTAAATTTTTATGATGGATTAAAGTTGTGAGTCAGTAAATTAAAAAAAAACAAATTTTATTGAAAAAACAGTTCAACTAAATGGTTTGTTTATTGATTTGGTAAATTCTAGACGCCCCAATTCATTTCTTAAATAAAATATAAGTTTTTGCACACGAAATTTTTGAGTGTCTTAATGAATGTAAGATAAGCATATTTCAATGAAAATAATACCACATTTTATAAAATTTATATGCTTGGCCTAAATACAGGTATTTTGTATTGACTTGGAACTAACTGTGAATATAATTTAAACTGAACTTTTTTTCTACAGTTTCAGAACATTAAAAATTTGAAGTCTTGCATTCATATGAATAAGATAAAGCGAAATCGAATTTTTAAACTTGATGTATATCTTTATATTTTTGACTGAAAGTAGTATAGAGAGTAAGATTAAATAAAATGTCAGACTGTTGCCAGACGTATTTATTTTAAGCAATATGGATAGATTTTGTCTAGGTCTGGGATTTGGCAACATTTCTTTTCATTAGGAAGAAAAATAATGCTTAGTATTTAAATAAATTTTCCAAAAAGTACGGCGGGTACTAATGATGTAAATTTGAGTAATGCATTTGCGTTAAAATATTCTATTGCAATTCTATTCATATTTTAACTACAAAAAATTTCTTGAATTTATGCTAAATTTTGATATTTTTTAATATATTCATTAAACCACAGTAAATAATCGTTTTACAATGAACTTAGCAAATCTATTTGAATGCAAATTAATTTAAATACAAAATGTCCATTACTTGAAAATGAATTTCGATTCAATTATGTATAATTCCAGAGTACAGATTTCAAACTGAAAGAAATATGTAAATTTATTAGATTGGTGTAAAATTAAAAGCTAAAAAAATTTTTTTAATGTCAAATTCTGTCTTATAATTTACTGGGCATATATTTTGAATAAAAAATATGTGAAGCCATAGATTTGCTTAAAAACAAAATCGAAGAAATATTTTTATAAAAAAATTAGCTGAAAATCTTTCAGTTGAAATGCTGATAAAGTGTAAATGATAAAAAGCAAAATAGAATGATAATAATCTCAAGAAAACAATAATTTTTTTTAATACAAAATTAATGTTGTATGACGTATTGTATATGTAGGGCCCTCAAATCAATGAGAATACTTTTTCCTTTTATAATACTTTTTCTATTCGTAAAGAATAGTCTCAAACTTAAAAACACGTCTGCTTTGTTTTCAAAATCGATTTGAATCTGCTTTTTTTTCTTCATTCTTTTGCTTTCCTTTATACTATTCCTATTTTTAACACATAACAAAGACAACTGTGACATTCGAACAAAAAAATAAGCTGACACTTATTTAACATTCTGAAGCGAAATTCACATTAAAGAAAAAAGTATTTGTGGAAAAAAATAAATTAGCAATCGTGTTTGATAGTAAATTTAAATATATTTTTTTCTAGAGAAATATAATCAGGTAAGGGAAGATTCTCCAATTTTCATTCCTAATTCAACTAAAATATTGTCTAAGACGTAATTTTAAATCTAGGATATAATGTGTGTAAATATAGAAATTGCTTAATACATGCTTTGTTGATATAATATTCTATTTAGTGTTGAAATTCACAATATTCTTTCAATTAAAGTTAGCTCGATTTCAAATCTAATAATTTTATTTTTAAATTTAATCCTAAAAATTCAGTTTAATGTAAACTTGATTTTGATTTTCCTTTTTTTTTAACATCAATATCTTTCAACTGTCGAATTAAGTGGTTATTTTTTACTATCATATCCAAAGTTTTATGGTTTAATATCAAAGTTCTTCTAAAAATTAATAAATGTGAATAATCTGTTTTTAACTGCTTTTCTTCAGAGAAACTCGTAATTATGGAGATTAAAAAAAATAAATTGCTTCGAAGAACATATAAACACTCAGACATTTTTTAAATATGTATTTACAAATAAATATATTAAGTGAAGATTCCTTAGTTTTACTTTAATTGGTTTTACCTGTCTAAAATGTCATAGACACCAAAGATTTGAAGTGTTATAAGTTTTATTTTATAATTTTTATTTGCAATTAATTGTCTTTATTTATGTCAATGATTACTTTAGAAATAGCACACTAAGTTATATTTTTCATACTTTTCATTTATTAATGTTTTTTTAATCCATCCCTCAGACATAAACACTCAGACATTTTTTAAATATCTATTTACAAATAAATATATTAAGTGAAGATTCCTCAGTTTTATTTTAATTGGTTTTACCTGTCTAAAATGTCATAGACAGCAGAGATCTGAAGTGTTATAAGTTTTATTTTATAGTTTTTATTTGTGATTAATTGATTTTATTATATTTATGTCAATGATTACTTTAGAAATAGCACATTAAGTTATATTTTTCATACTTTTCATTTATTAATGTATTTTTTATCCATCAGTATTAAAAGAAATTGACTTCCAATAACTAGAAACTAAGACTTTAGATTTAGATTTCCTTACTTATAAGTCTAGAAACTATGCTTCCATATCAAAAAAATATTATCATTATTATTAAATTAATATTGAAATAATTAGCATAAGATATATTTTTTGTTTTTTAAATTTAATTCTAGTTACAAATATCAATCTAGATACAAAATATCAATTCTAGTTGGATACAAATTATCAGTAATGTGCATTATTAGAGTTACATTTAATGTAACTAAAATTATACTAATAAAAAAGACATTACTGCCAAAAAGCTTTTTTATCTATTATTTACTGGTAGCCAATTGCTATGGCATTCTCGCAAAAAGTAACTAAATCTAAACATAATAGATAATTCTAAGTATAATAGAAAAAAATAGTACATAATTAAACGTATAGAAACATTGAAAACTGCTCATGAATAAATAATCTAGAAGTTTAAATGTACGCTGAAAATAAAAATATAAAAAAACATTCTTAAATATTATACTGGAAATTTTTAAATTAATATTTATCAAATTATCGTGCTTCAGCGATTTTACGTTAATTACAATTGTAAAAATTACGGTATATAAATTTTTTTTGTTCTGTACACATGTTCCAGTAAAATTAATTTCACGGTAAAAATTACCGTCACCCTGAGCGCTATCACTTTTTTACCGAAGTTTGATCCTGACTTTTTTCCACTGTACTGCAGGAAGAAATATAAAATTTCTCAAAACTGAATGTATGGAAACATTCTTAACTAAAATTTTTATTAATTTTATGTGTATAAGCAATTCTATCTATTCATTTAATACATTTTACCTTTATTGTGCTTAAAAGTTGACCATATAGTTTGAATATTTTGAAATGGTTTAGAATACCTTTAAACTTAATCAGAAAATTAAATTTCTAACGATAAAGGTTTTCTCTTACATTCAATTACACTAGCAATCACATATTAAATTGTGTAAAGTGTGTTATTTATCACAGACAATTAAAGATTTCCTTCGAACAGAACGTCAACAACCGTTAGACCTTTTCTACATTCTAACTAACAGTTGCCGAGGACAAACATTCTTTCGATTTTCAATTAAAGTCCTCAATTTCCATTCGGTACTGAGCAGACAGTTCTTCTCATTTTAACTAACTCTCCAGGGATCTCGCACTTAAAATTCCTTTGTAATTAGTTCTCGCCATGAATGATCGAACGGATGCCAACCTTTGGCGACGGTGCACTTAACATGAAACTAGTTTTCTTGTCGATCAACGGGTTTGTAATCACAAGTATTGATATATAATGTATATGAAGTGATTGAGTAAGACTGAAACCAGATATTTTAGTGACTTAGATAATGTATAAATTTTGTAAAAGATGGTTATTGATTTGATCTTTGTAAACTTGAGTGCTGGAAGAATTAAGCATTTGTTTCTACGATGTTGTAGCTTTATTTAGATGCATGGAAAAGTTTAATTAAAGGAAGAATTTTTTCTCAGAAAAATACTGTTAAATAGAGTTGAGGTAAAGAATATGCAACTTTGATTGAAATTGAAGGTTAGATATTAAATTAAAAAATTATTTTTATCAAATATAGAAAATGTGTTACTTCTAATTTTTATATTTTTTTTTAATTTCACGCTATTTTATCGCCTTAAGTTGCTCAAAAAAGTTTTTCAATTAGGTGCTCTCATAACTATTCATTGAACTTATTAGAGTGCACAACTTGCAAAATTCTAAGATTAAAAAAATACCCTTAATATTTTATGAGTGAACCATCAAATTTTCACGTACAAAGCCACAATCATAATGGCTTGAGTTTCCAATTTTAAACATGATAATTAGGCAGATGATGTTCTATATTAAAGCAGGCGATATTCATATTTTAGAAATCAAGCAAATGAATTAATTTGAAACACAAAATTTAGCCAAAATGTACTGAATATAATCAGTCGAAAAAATTAATAATTATCGAATAACATTTGATTGCTCATGAACTATTTGATTACCCTTTCCCTGTTTTGAGGATATGAAATACAAGTCCATCGAAAAAAAACATGTTTTTCTATAAAAAGTACGTTTTTGTGTCTGATTTTGTAACTTCAAAAAACATCTGCATTAATTAATTAGAATATTTTAAGGGAACTCAGTGATTCCTTAAGGATGAGTCTTAGTATGTCAACATCCGATCATTTAATCAAAGGTTATTCCGGGTATTTATTTTTGTGTGCACTGTAGTGAGACATGGAGACTTTTGGAAAAGCAATTAAAGATTTAATAACAAATTGAGAATGATTTTGATGCCATTTTTTTCTGATGTAATTACATTATATTTTAAAACAGTTATACCGATTAAAAAGTAGATTTCTGTCTAAACTGATATAATACTGGCTTAATTATTTATTTCATTGATAATTATTAAAATTTTAAAAACCCCAAATAACTAAACAAATAAAAATTATAAAAATGAAGCAAGATATTAAGGTAATCATTTTTGCAGTCATAAATTTAAATCAGCGTCAATTTTTTTTGACGTAATTTACATTCTTTAACTTTGAATTAAATTTTAAAATTATTAATTTGGAATAGATAATTAACGCAAATCTTCACATTTAATTGATGCACAATAACACAATAATTAAAATACGAAATAGTTATAATTCAATAATTAAATTACTCGGATCAACGACATAAAGGATCAAAAGATTGCCTTCTAATTACGGGATATGAATTACCAAGTTATGGTAAATTATTTCAGTTTCAGATCGTAACTGAATCATAACTCTGATCTAAAGGGTCTGATCTTTCTTTTACTCGATAGCCTATGTTTAACGGCTTCAAAGACAGATTGTACAACTAATTCCATGTAACTCATTCAATTCTATTAAACTCTATTAATTCATTAATTTAGATTATCTTCCTCACAATTTCATTTTAATTTAATGGATCTTTGATTCAAATTAGTAGTAAAAAAGTTTTCAAATAAACCGACAGTCTCAGTAGTAATAGTTTAAATCAAACCAATAATTTAAATGCATGAGTATCAAGCCATGATTATTTCATTCCGAATAAGAAGAGGGAGTACATATATTGTTATTTATGTATTGGAAGCACAAAAATTGCATTGATATATTTATTTTTATAAATAAAATCTGCACTCACTCTTAAAAATAAAACTCTCACTTTTGATGATTCGACAATTCTTGAACTGTATTTCTTTTAATTTGGATAATCATTTCATCACGAAACCACGTGATTTATGACTAAACACGAATTCTTAAATATATGCCGACAATGTCCTTGCAGTGCATTATGGAGATTGTTAACTAAAATGAGCTAGAAACTAGAAAAAGAAATAAGTTGATTGCCTGTTTACTGTTTAAGGTGTTGACCTCATACCAAGAAGATCCCAGGTTCGGGGAGTGCCGCATGGTATTCTTACTTATTTATTTATTTCACAAAAATACTGAATGATCAAATATTTCTTTACTTTTGACGAAATTAGTTTTTTCTGAAAACTTACAAAAGTTATTTTATCGTTTCAACCAAAATTTGTTCGCAGCATATTCTAGGAAACGGTTTCGTCAAAAAACAAAGAATGTTTTGTGATGTTTGAGTATCTATTTTTTACAGTGCTTTGAAGGAATCCAGAACAAATTATGGTATAAGGAATTGGCACTTTGGGTGCATTATCCGTAAAATCCAATTTACAGATAAATTCATTTTCAATGTAAAATATTATACCGTAATATTTTCAGAAATGTTTATTTAATTTTAATGACTCATAGATATTACGGCAGTTATTAGTGTAAAACTTACAGTGTAACAGATTTTTTTGTTTTGTAATATCTGCCGGTGAAAATGGATTTTACGAAAAAAAGTGCCGGCACTCTGGGAACCGCTATTTTTTACCTTTGTTTTATCCTGAATTTTTTCACAGTGTAATAAGAAACGGAATATTTTACAGTAGCGCAACGTTTCACGCTTCCTAAAATCATATTTTAAAAGAATCAGTAAAAAAAGTATCAGTTGCATTCTAAGTGTACCAGTTTCAAAATAAAAAATTTAAACATTTTTAAAATTTGATTTTCAGAGTTTTGATACAAGCAAATACATAGGAAAATTGTCTACTGAAAAAAAAAACAGCCGGGAAAGTCATTTGTTCAGAAATGAAACAATAGAGCAAAGTAAGCTAACCTTTTGCATACCATCTGTCAATTTTTTGACATACGCAGTCCTAATTTAATATTATTTATATGCGGCTCAAAGTATACCAATTCATTTAAGTATAGTTTACTTTTTTGTTATATACTAGGGATGTTTTAATTGCTTTATCTTGTATAACATTAAAAGAAATATTTATTTAAAACCTAAATTTCTCAAACTAATCCATACGCTTTAAAGGTCATTTTTACTTTTACTGCGATGAAAAATTGAAGTGAATGCTTGTATCTAACCGATATAGCCAAACCAAACTTCAATTTCTTTCAGAGAGGGACATTATATTAATATTGACTTAAAGCTCAGCTTCAAATCTTCGGCTGGCATGAATTCCCACTTGATATTACTACATCTGAAAAGCATAAATAAATAAAATGAAAGGAAAAAGTGAAAAATCCTTCAACGGGTTTTTAATATTTCACATCTATATCTTTGAGGATTCCCAAAATATGAAAAGATGGATAAAGAAGTACTATAGGAGGATGAGAGGCAAGGAAGATGAAGAAGGTCCTAGACGGGAATCTAAATCTCAACATTCTTTTCTCTCTTTATCTTTTAAATAAAATGAAAAAAGCCATTTTTTGTGATGCCGTGTGCATGGTACGATTCAACGAATGTGCGAACAAGCTGAATGCTTCGTATTCTATTGCCCTAGAGAAAAATGCATTGCGAAATGAAAAAGTAGAGAATCACCCGTGTGTATAGGTTTGTAAAAATATGTAGAAGGAATGACTAAGGCTACCATTGATTAATATATTCGAATAACGGTGTGAAAAAAGTTTGCAAGATTTACAGTAGATTCAGTGTCTTAGAAATATAGTTTATGAAACCTTGATAGGATGGTTTCCAAAAATACGACTTTTTATTTAATATTATTTGGATACTGATATAATAGACTGTAAAAAAATCGTTTCAAATTGCGATTAAAAGTACCAGATTTTGGGGGGCATCATTCATAAAATCCATTTTACCACAAAATTTGATTTTAATGTAAAATTCGATTTCAATGTATTATACCGTAATTTTTACAGTAATATAGATTTAATTCGAGTGATTCAGTGATATTACGGTATTTATTACTGTGAAAATCGCCGTATGTCAGGTTTTTTGTTCCGTAGCGGTAAAAACGGATTTCACAGTAAAATGTACCGGTAACGGAAGTGCTTGTACATTTTACCATAATTTGATTAAGAAATTTTGACACTGTATACTAGTTGGATAATATTTTAATTTTCTAATATTTTCATCAATCTTAAAGTTAAACCTCTGTTTTTTTTTCTTCTTTTTTTTCTTCTTTTTGTTGCAGATTTGGATTTTTCAAATAACATTTACTCTAACCTTATACTAATGGTTTGCTTTTGGCTTATAAGTGATGCTGAAGAAGAGTAAAAAATTACTAAGCTAGACATAGCTTAAGAAATCCATCTCAAATCACTAAAATTATTAACATATGCTTGATGTTATTAATAAATAGTCTAATAACACCAAACTCAACTTCCATCTTCAAACCCTGGTGCTAGTTCAACTCCAAAAAAGATGGGGCTTACCTTGGACTTCAGCCACTATACTTGGACTGTAGCCAGAGGTAAGACAGGGTTTGTAAGTGTTCAAGGACTTATTAAATTTGCATGTTAAAATAAACTTCAAAATAAGTAACTCACTGATATTATAGCTTAAAAAGTAACAAAACAACATGAGTAGAAAGGTCAACAGTCTCACAGTGGTAATATATGAGACCTTATAGATTTAAACGTACTTAAATGATCACGTTATTAGACATCTATTGCTTTCTGCGAAATTTTATTCTAAATTCAAAGAGAAAATAATACCGCAGTTCTTAAGTAGTTTTATTCTATAAGTAATTCCTGAAAAATATCTACTATTAAGATATATTGGTGTGAGTTTAACCGCTTAATTTTAAAATTGTAACTAAAATGTATTAAAATATTTGCTTGTTAGTACTAAACATAAGCATACAATTTATTTATTCTGACTATTCGCGTCTGAAAAGTAATAAAAATTGGAGCTAATTTTTGAGCCTCTAGATATATGTCAACTGTTGTTGTTGACGTATACCTGTTTAGGTAGAGGGGGTGCGCGTATTCTTGCTTTTCCAGTGGCGCCATCTATGAAGAATTGTTATTTATATTCCTTAGAAGCGAACGACATTAATCATGTAATATCTTACAGAATCAGTTTCTTAGAGATATTTATTAAATATATGCATTATTACCTTAATAAAATATAATTTCTTAAACAGTTAAATTTTTTTCAATAAAAATATGTTGGTACCAATATGTGTTTAAAGGAATTTATCGAAATATCTGCTGCAAGTAATTACTAAAATATAACTTTAAAGAGTAATAATTAAAAAAATAAATATGATATAACATTCCAGTTAAAGTCTGGCTACATTTTAAATAAAAATGTCTCAGTGTATTCCACAATAAAACTATGCTTAAGTTTTCCTTTTATGCGTAAAGCTCTGAGCAAACGTTTCTTCTTATTGAAGTGATTATTATCTGCACTTCCCTGTTCCTTTGAAAGCATCAAACTTAATGCTAGGTATCAATTAACTCAATCTATTAAAAAATGCAACACTAAATAAAATGAATACATGTGAATGTATGTGAATGTATCATTGGCAAAACTTAAATTCGGGAAACCTGTTTAGGGAACGAGAGCACCAACCTCTGTAGCATCTCGTGATATAGAAAAGAGGATTTAAAAATTGGCTAAAAATGTATAGGAAGCTACGAGATAAATGTTGTAACGAGTGCAAGTTTCGTCAAAATTATAAATAAAAATTAAATATTTGAGAGTTTACATTATGCCAAAAATTAAGTGACATAATGACGAAATGTTAGCCAAAAAGTATGAAATACAATTTAAAAATTTCTGAATGCTTATAACAAGAATTTTGTGTCTAAAAATGTATTAGCAAAACTTTATTTCCTGTCCTTTCTATTCTTGTCAAAAATACAATAAGAAACTATTTTTTCAATAATCGCATCAATTTTAATTGTTTAAATGTATTCAATAAATTAATTAATCAAGATATAAAGGAGGACGCATTGAAACGCTTTAATATTTAAAATACAAACAACATTCATAAAAACTTTCCTGCGTTTTAATAAATCCAATAAGATTTAAAAAATGTAATAATAAAACATAAATATATATATTTTATCAAAAAAATTGCATTGCGTTTATAAAAGTTAATTTTCGGTAAAATAATTAAATTCTAAACGCTCAATAATAAGCAAAGATTTATGATTATAGAAAATGCGAATGAAAATAAAATGTAAATGCCATGGCTTCGTATTGTTTCTCATTTCCTTCATTATTTAGTTAAACGTAAAAATATAAAGATATCTTTATATTGAAAACATAATCTTATTTTTTTAATCTATAAATTATTTGATTTTGCCGGAAGCGAGGAATTTAGTTTTCTATTTTGACATTTCTTTTTTTAATTCTCAATTATTACAGATATAATTAAAATTCTGTATGAATAATTCAGAATAATTATTACCTATAATTACCATTGGAGACATATCTACGCGGTGGTATAATTTCATTCCATAAACTCTTTTAAGAGATTTACTTTTGAAAGGAAAAAAGACTGTAGTTTGAGTCAAAGCTGACAAATAATTAAAATATTTAATTTATGACTGCGCAATATTTTTTTTCAGTATCACAGTTTATTGAATTTTAAGAAATTTAAGATTGCGTCTTAGAATATAATGAGTGCGTAAAAAAAACCTTGTTGAATTAAGTTATGAAGAATATTTATTCTCCTTTTTGAAGAATATTAATTATAATCATCAAATAATGCATTGATCATTACAAAATTCGAAATTATTTTTTCTCTTTGTAGATTTATGATATGGTTTGTAGACATTAATATAGGAGTGTAGATATTTATTGCATTTAAACTTTATTAGAATCAGATTATCATTGCAATAAAATTTGACTTGTTTGCCTGTTTGCATGTCAAATTTATCACCTGACTTTAAAATTCAACATGCTTTAAGCAATTAAAAAATAACTTAGTTTTTTTTTTATGATTCAGATGATTTTTTATTCATCATTTCGTCTCTATAGAAACAACTGCACGTTAAAATTCTCAAAAATTCAACAAATCAACATTTGCTAACAGATTTTCTCAATAGATTAACTGTCTAGTAAAATTAAAATTTTCTTCGGAAAAATGAATATCGAAGATGCTTTTTTGACAGAGCGTTTTGGTATGTTATTTTAAATTGTAGCTGAAAACTTCTCAACTCTCTTTTGTATGTTTCCCCCATTTTTGAGAGAAAAGGGGGGATTTGAGGGGAAAGTGAAACATATTGTTTCAGTTGTAATTTCTGAGTCTGCATCAAATGTAACTAACAACGCGACTGGCCCGTTAATTTACGCACATGAGTTTTTGAGTTTTATGCACAAAAGATTAAGAGTTCTAAACTCAAAAAGTACAAATTTGTTCGTGTACCTCCTCGCATCTAGTTTAACTAATTAAATAAGTAAAATACTGTTTCTTGTGCATTTTTTTCAGTTAAATTGAATAAAGCTATTCGCAAGTCAATCAAATGAATAATTCAAAATTTGCAAGTGTGTTTATGTATTATTTTTGACATGAATTTGCAAATTATTTTAATTTGCTATTTAGGAGCTATCTGAACATTTGACTTATATATTCCAAATAAATATATTTTACTGAATGAAAGGATAGCAGTTCCGAGATGATCGAAAAAATAGTTTAGAAGCTCTAAACATATGTGTGAATAGTACTGTTTGTACTTAACTTTATTTATGCATCCAGCATTGCTGTACAGATAAGTGAGTATTGCTTACCATGCATTTCTTCTTGTTTAATCAAATAAAATAATCAGGACGGAAATTAAAAAGAATAATGTTCCAAAAAGTTGAAAAAAATTTTTAAATAAAAATTTTTATTTTTGAATTTCACCTATTATTCATAAACCCCTTATAAATTCAAAACTATCAATTGTATTAATTTGAATATGTCTCATTCAATACAGTGCAAAACACTTTACTGAAAAATGTATATTGCGTGTTCAAATAGCTCATAGATAGCACCACAGACAGAGTATTAAGTAAGGTAAAAAGTAGTATTTATCATACCAATAAACGCTTGCAACTTTTGTACTATTTATTCGATTGACTAATCAAAAGCCTTATTTCATCTAACAGGAAAATATACAAAGGAAACGATGTCTCACCTATTTCGATAGCAATGCGCAAATAGATACCATCCTACTTTATTTACTGTACATGAAATTAAAATCGAATCCCCATGATACATGTGTCACGGTCAACACATTAACTTACGGGCAGTGGCTGGCAGAAACTGCTGCATGGCTCTGTCCGCCTTCCAACTGCAAAATTTTTTATCGTGTTAAATGTTAATGATATCATTATTTCTGTCATAATTATATAATAATACTTTAAAATTCCACGGTTAATCAAATGAACTTATATACATAAACTTATTAACAAGATTAACTTCTTTGAAAACTAATAAACCAAGAATTTTTTTTTTATTATCTTCATCAATTTTGCGTTAAGTTATTTAACAACTTAATGAATTCCTACAAAAAATATATGAAAGAAAAACGTGTTTTAAATATGAAAATTTACTTAATTATGTTCGTTACGTCTTCTATTTAAATGTATGGGTATAAAATTCAACATCTTTTCAGTTTTTCCATTAGAACTTATCACTAGCAAGGCGCAGTTAATTAATTTTGTTTCATTAACCGACGGATGCAGCGAATGATCTTTTATATCTTCGTCGTATTTTGCAGTTTTTTCCCCCCGAAACGATGTTAATAGCAATATTTTTCATCAAAAACACACTTATTAAAATGATATATCGCTCTACTTTTCTTCTTATTTTGCTCATTTAATTTTCTATAAAACTAGATTAATTTCTTAAGGAAAAATTAGCCATTTAAAAAGTTTTCTTAATTAGATTTGTTTAGTTACTCCCATTCTGTGATCAATGTGACCGAGAGGGGAACATTTTGAGTTAAAATTGCACAAAGAATAAAACTGAATCAAAGAATAAAACTTATCAATTCATTACTCCATTTTCTGACTCAAATAATCAACGTTAAAAAAAAGAGTTGAATTATATTTTTGGACGAAGAAAATAATAAAAGCGAAACTTATTTAATGCTCTTACATCAATTTTGTGAAAACTGATTGGGAGGCGTTGAGGACAATCTTGAGGTACTTTTAGATGGTAGCATATAATCATAAAATATCAATTATTATGAAGTAAGTTTCTTCTTCTTTTATAGTAAGTTTTTCCCCTAAATTATAAATTCATTGCTTGCGCAAAACTTGCTGAAATCCTTTTCATTGGTGCCTAGCCGATGAAAGTTCTTGTAAACAACGTTTAAAGAGTTCACATAATTCTACGTTTTTTTTTTTAGCAAGATAAGATACTAGGTGGAACGGAAAGTAATGTCGTTTCGGTGCATTTGATATTTGTTATCAAGATTTTATTTCTATTCACCCGTGTTAGCAGCAACCATTCAATGCCGGATTGAAAATGAATCGAAATGGATCGGGAAAAAAATGAATTTGTTTTTAAGACTAACAAATATTTAATTTTCCGAAGCGACATTATTTTCCGGTTCACCTAATAAAATATCAAATTCTTTTAGAAAAATTGTTTGAACGCTAAACAATAATATTGGGCTAACACTGAAGAATACTAAGGCGCAACTTTGCTCCAAATTTAAAAGGTAATAAAATTAACTATTTCTGTTCAAATAAGAGCATAATATTGTGTAATCAAGTATAATAATTACTACAATATTCTTTACTTCAACACTATATTAAGGCTGTATTAAATTTAAACCATATTAAGATACTCTTAGAAAAATTGTTTTAACTTCTAGCAATTATACCGTTTAAACGTTAAGACGTTCTATGGTGCAACTTTGCTCCAAACTTTATAGATGATAGAATTAACTATTTCTGTTCAAATAAGCTCATAGTAATATGCGATCAAGCTTTATAATATTGCATACCTCAGCATTATATTAAGGATGTATCAAATTTGAAACATATTGAAATTCAGCATGATTCTCTCCATAATTTCTATTAGTTTATTTTTTCTAATTAATGTCCTACTTCATGTAAATTTGAAACTCATTTCGGATGTAGAATAATGATTTCGATATCGTTTTTACTCTAAAAAATGTATCATAGTGTAATGAATGCGAAATATTAAAGCAGATATACAAACTTCATATGTCTTATTGCTACAATAATATATTATTCAATGATAGTTTTTATTTTATACAATACTTCTTTGGGATGGGAAATTTAAAGTGCCCTATCTTTAATCAACTAGCTAGACTTAGTGTTTATAAACATATTTGTTAAAAGCTCATATCTATCACAAAAATCTGTTCAATTTCAATGCATATTTTTTGTGAAGTTAAATAATACGACTATTTGATTTATATTCCTTTCCAAGTTGAACCAAATTATTATACATTTGAAAAAAGGAAATACATTCATTTCGATCAAATGAGCACCATATTGATATTGCAGCAAATTTCCATATTTCAACAGCTTTAAAGTTTTGCTTATGTAATTCTAATATTAACTAATTGTTTTTTGCTAATATTCAATTAGTTTAAAGGAATAAATTTAAAGTTGGATTAATTAGCTATAAGCACAGTCATTAAAACATTCTAAGTTAATTTTAAAATTGCTCACATTCTATAGAAAAAAGGTACGCACAAAAAATGGGTTATTGGATTGGAAAAAAATAATTTTAGGATTTAACAAAAAAAAAATTTAAAACACTTAAATATTTTAATTAATGTATTTTAATGTCTAAAATATATCATTAGTTACACTTAAATTAATGTTATTCACCTGATTTTTTTCATCAAACATTATCATATGTGATGAGTTCAAATGTTCCTTTTTGTACTGATTAAGAATCTTCGAAACATGGCTTAATACGAATAGTATAGAATTGAATAATGTAATCATAACATTTAATACATTTTTAACAGATTAAGAAGTTCTTCCTTGGAATTTATACACTTTTAAAAGGATTAGTAGTTTTCGTGTAAATTGAACTATATTGTTAAAATTTTATGAAATTTTGATGTCATTTTTCCGCTTTATTAATATTATAGCAAAATTAATGGCGTTATGTTTAAGATATTGGATAATATAGTTCGATATTGAACAGATATTGCACCTTCAGTTTAAAGCTAAGGAAGGTACGAGAAAAACATTCCCTAACAAGGTTATGATAAAAAAATATTCGAGTAATGTTATGTGCAGATTTTTTCTGTTTTATTCTGATTGTGAAAGAATTATTTTCTAGGTATAAATATTTCATTAAAGCTATTAGAAATTTGTATTAATTTATAGTCCACTTGGCGATGCATCTTTTGTAAAATCTTGAAAATGTAAGCAATGACATTTAAAAATCTTGCTAATCTCGTTGCTTTTCCCAAATATAAATTTTGATTTCCAAACACAATAAAATATCGTTTTTCGTAGTCAAAGTTGTTGGTTCTCCTTTTTAGGTATAGTTTTATTACGTTCCATTGAACATTCACGACAGAAACCATTTATAATGCTTATACACATCATACCAAAAATTTATTTCTTGGACTATCGATTATATCAAACATATTGATACAATTTCTAACCTTTCCATCGTTATCTGCCATAACTTCACCAAATGTGTCCAGAAATTGAAAGAATATACCATACACCCGAGAGTACCCTGAAGGAACTAGTGTAGAAGCAACCATCTAGTAGATCAAGAATAAGATCACTAGGGAAGAAAAATTCTAAGAAGAACAAACAAGAATAAAAATATTGCAGGAAAGAAATGGGTAAAACTAACAAAGATTGACGTCAGGGATTGGAAAAAATGAGATCACTTGCTTCTTTTAGATGAAAGAACATGACAACACACAAGTAATATTGCATTAGAACAAATGGTGACGAAATGAACAGAAAGATTCGTGCTGCACGTGATTTGATTGCTACTCATACGTTATTGCTTTACGAAAAGTATAAATTCATCGAAAATTTTTTTCTAATATTGCACCCTGATATAGAATTGTTTTTGCTAGAACCTTTGAAATTTTAAATGCATTTTCTTTTGCATAAAATGTATTTTGACGTCTATGGAATTTTAATATTTTTTTTGTATTTATTTTAATGTATTGCATTTTTTGTGTACCACGCACCACTTTACGTACTACGTACTAGATTTTAAGTAGGTGACTTTACGGTGACAGCAACACACAATAAAAACTCCAAATATATAGCCCTGTCATTATGAATGACACTTTAGCTAGTTTGGCAACTATTTTGGCTAGTTTTTTGGCGTCAAGAGCAATATTTATATTATTCAAAGAGGTATCACAAGCAGTGTGACAAATTTCCTACTATAAAAACAAGGTCGGGATAGCCGACCTAGAACTACATTTGGTTCGTGTTCGTGAGAGCGTGAGTTCGAATCCTATTTTCCGAAGAATTCCCGAGCATAAAATGGTGTCTGGTGCAAGTTAAATACCTCGGGGTCACAAAGCCCTCCAAGTTCTCATAACAAAACAATGTCTCTGGGGATACTGAATTGGAAATTCATCTTTCTGGGGTCTATATCAAAATTACGATCTGTGGTTGAATCAATGGTGTGTAGCGTATCTACCACTACAAAAAATACATTTCCAATTCACTAGTATATAAGTATGTTAACTCGATTCTATGTTGGGGTACCTTTTCATAGATGAAAGCTGACATGATCTGTAACTTCTCTTCCCACATTGGTGACCCAGAAGTGATGTGAGCACGCCTACTTTGACAGTAACGCCCACTTCGATCTGGAAACGCCTACTTCGATTGATGGTTCACGTTGAACAGTTGACTTGCTACTTGTGACTGCGACATTATCCACCTCCTCGCACTGTTGCTACTCAGTCTCGCATCGATTATACACAACGTCAGCTTGCATACACTCGACTGCTAAAGGCAACACAGGAGCGACAACGACCGTGATCTTAATACGACTCTCACGATCAGCAAAAGTACGGTGATCTTAATACAGCTCTCCCGGCTTCCCCGATTCCCATAGCAGACTTGCTGATGTAGACAAGTATCATTTGTAACAACAACAGAAGCGATCCGTGAAGGAATGTTTGGATTTTGATCTAAGAATCAAGCACCTTATGTTTATAAAGATCACCATAGTTTATTTTAAGTGATAGAAAAAGCGATCATGTGTTTTAAGCAAAATAATGCGCTCTTATTTGCTTAATTATTTTGTACTAATCCGTTTATGTTGAACCATACTATAATGTAATCTAGTTTAAAGAAAATGAACATAAAAACTTACATAGTTTAACAAGTAACGAGTTCAGCTATTACAATGCTCAACATGATCGCATGAAATAATCTGTAAATTCTTGCATGAAATGTTTGAAATATAGGGGAAAATATCATATATTTTTGGACAATCACGTACATTTTGGGAATCATGCTTGAAACATCAGAATTTATAGTTTAACGTGTATATCTCTGCAGAAAAACTATGTTTTTAGATTTAAAATATCCATAGAACACATTTTAGAGTTATTTTTTCAATAACGTTAAAAGAATTATAGTTATTAAAATCAAATAATTAATTTGAACCGACCTATTATTTACAATTATACTTTGAAAATACCTTTCACGAACTGCGTTTGTTACTTAAATATGTTAAGAATTAGAATTTATACAAAAATCTCAAAGTCTGAAAGTTAAAGATATTTTTTTTTTACATACACATTATATATGCTGGCGTATAGCTTATTTTTCTCAACTACAGAAAATGGCAGATTCTTAACAGTTAGGAAAAACATTCCACATTTAATTTTCAAATATGCAAGCATGTTTAACGACGGAATCCGAGCTAAGTTTTCTTCACCTAAATCATTTACTCAAGCCTCTTAGAAAAGAGAAACACCAAATATAGTCTATCTATTCCAACACATCTTATTCTTTATTCAAGCTTTCTCGTATGCCGGAAGTTCTTCCGATCAGAGAGAATTAGGCTAAGAGCCTATCTTCTGCTTCTTTTTTTGTCTTCTTGCTTCTCCTTGATCTTTGGTCGACCTGGAGGCGATCATTGCAATATTTAGTAGCAAGAGATAATAACAAAGATAAGAAGAAATGCTATCATCTCCGTATCAGACATGGGAGAGTTTGGGGGAATATTAATGAGGAAGCTTCACGAATCTTTGTTAATTCATTTCTCGGATGTGAGAGTTTTTGCGTGTTTGCTGCAGAAATAGTATACGCCAACATCTTTTAAAGTTAAGCAACTGAGAGCCACTTAATGTCTGGTTTATTCTGCTTTCAAGTTGCGTTACTGATAGACTTATTTTAATTGCTTAACGGGATGAAAACGCTAACTAGTTAACGTTTCAGATGTTTAGATGTAACGTTTCCTAAAAGACATAGATAAATTAATTATATAAATTACTATTACTGTTGTATGTTTAAAATGAATGCTTTTTGCGGCAAAATAAACAGACGCTCGCTTGTGAAGTTAATAGTAACTCCAAAAGTACTATTAACAAAATTTTTAACAAAACTCACTGCTATAAAGTTATATTTTAATACATCTAAAGTAGCTTTTCAACTATATTAAATTTATGTGATTGTACGTTATGGTTAAGGTGCGAAATGATGCAATTGATGATGAATAACTATTTATTTAATGGAATGTATGTCGATTTATGCGAAATGTGACATTTGAAAACAGCTATAACCTATGCCTACTTATTGTGTAGATTGCCTAGACAATTTAGATAATGTATATTATTTAGGCAAAATATAAGGTATGGAGATTATTATATACTCTGACGCTTATTCACTGAGTAGAATGCCTGAAGGTTGTTCAATAACTAATCTAAAGAATGCCTTGACAATGTATGAAATATAAATCAATACTTTCTTTACAATTTCCGCTCTGCAGATCCTGCGATTTACAGTTCTGTACAATGCTTTATATTACATTTCAACGGAAGCATAAACACATACAATATTTTAAATACTTTAAAATGTATTTTTGAAATTATACTTTCAAAGAATTATGCATATTTATCTCACATATTTTCTATTTTCTTATTACGTAGTATTCTTGAATCTCAGAAGGATATATGACGATATGCACTGACGTCATCACAACGCTTTTCCTAAAGTTTCTCTTTGACCTTTGCGCCCTCTAGTAACACTAAAAATAGCGATTAGTTGATAATGTAAGTTTAAATCATTGGTATTTTATAATTCATAATGTAGCGTCGGCGTTATGCTTATATTTGTCATATATATTGTTGGTTATGTGTACATGTTGATTATTTTAGAAATAACAAAAACTATTCAAGCACACCATGAAACATGATTCAATAGAGGATACGACACCAACCAACCATTATGTGTACAATGATTATATTTATAACAGGAATGACAAAAATACTTCTTTTTGTATGTGTATACTTTTAAAGTTGTAATTTTTATTACCTCAGTTTGCTTTTGCTATTTTAGATTTTAGTTCTAATATGCATAAAAGGATAATTCAGTCATATTTTAATTTGTATCTGTTAATTTCATGTTAATGTTTTTTGATATTTAATATTTAATTAAATCGAACAAATAGCATCCATACACTAAAAAAAGAGATTTGATCAAAACTACCAGTATATGGTAAAATTTACCATGCTTCTGGTTTTACGGGAGCATCAAAAACCTCAGTAGTTTTTACATCAGAACTTTGGTTATGATTTTCGTAAAATTATCCATAAAATAATAGTTTTGTCAATATGTGATACTATTCGGTAAATATGGTAAAATTTGGTTATTTTATCATGTTGCCTTACAGTATGTCATAAAAGCAGCCTATTTGGTAAAATTTGCTTTTAAATTTTGTATTTTTTACTAAATGTAGTTAAAAAGAACTATAATTTTGAAAATTAGAATTTCTGGTAAACTGTTACCATATGAATGAAAAGTTACAAAATAAATGGTATAAGTACCATATATTTTGATTTTATTAACAAGAATTGTGGTTTTGTTTACCAGGAATGCCATTACCATGCAGTGAAGTCATTTTATCAGAATGTTTTTCTCCGTGTATAAATATGCATTTTCTTAATAGTGCAATAAGTTTTAGATCAATAAATATAGTTAGAAAAAAATATTTAAGATAAATCACAATTAACATAAAATCACAGAATCATAAAATCATCAATTAAGATAAGTACCAATTAATTAAGATAATCACATAAAATCTGCTTTTCTTCTTATTAATACATGCAATTTTTGTAGAAGTGTCATCTAAGCGTCTTAGGGAATTAAAATAATGCAAATAACCAAAATATTTAAAATAACTTCCTGAATTCAAATAAACGTGATGAAAGAAAATAGACTTATCAGTCTTAACTTGCAGGTTAGCTACATTTACTGTAGCGTGGGTCTGAAACCGTTAGTGTGTCAGCATTGCACTTTTTACAAGCTTTGAAAAAAATGCGTTGCTTTTTAATATTCTAAAACAGAATGAAAACTCTTTATATAATTCTATGTGATAATTATTCCAAAAAGGAGAAAAAGTAGTTTCCAAAGTAACTGAGAATTTTACTTATATTTTGTTTTCTCTCTTTAGACAATTATATATTTTTATGTCTGTTTATGAAATAAGGAATATTTTCGAAGTATTTCATTACTCTGGGGAGCAAATGTTTTGTTGCATTCGTACAAATACTTGATCAGATGTGATTCTAATCAAGTACTTGATACTAATATGGGGGGATTTCAAAACTGAAACTAGAGTTGCTAATACAGGTTATTTTTTGAACGGCAATTTTAGTCCATTTGTTTTCAAAATAGACAATATTAAAACATTTTATATAATAGAGGGTGGCGTAAATATTGCAACAAACTTCCCGAAAAGTTAGGAGACATCATCAGAATTAAATTAGATCGGAAGAATCCATAATCCGAAATGTCGTACGCAGCCAAGGGCACTTCCTTTTTCTGAACTGTTCAGATGCACACAAACATTTGACAAAGAAAGCAATTAACTGAAAATGTCATTTTTAAAAAAAAAAATTTGTAGCTATGAGGGAGAAACCTATTGCAGATTTTAAATCAGCAAGTATAAAGTATCTGAGATCCGTTAAAAAATTTCATGCAACAGAAAAGAAACAATTTTTCCCCTTGTAACTTGTAAGTTATAGAAATGAAAAATGTTTTATGGATTTAATTGAAATAAAATAAATTATTTCCTGCTATAGAATCAATACAAAACTTTATTTTTACCGTTATGAGCACTGTTAATTTCATTAATCTCTACTTGATTTCTTTTTTTAAGGAATCTTACATTTTTATATTATTCGATTTCATTACTTAATTATACAAACATTGAGCCTTACAAACATGTGTAAAAATGGAAAATTGGGAAACAAACATTAAATTAAGTTCACAAAAGCTCTCACTGTTACATCTGACTAAATGAAAAATGTTGCTTAAAAATCATGGAGAAGACGGTAGTTATTTCCGAAAAATTTCGTTATTTAATCAAGCTTGTAATTGAAAGAATCTTTCGAAATTTTTCATTAAAGGACACAATCAAATATTCCATTAATAAGTAGAGTTATGTCAAAATTTAATTTAAATTCGGCTATTAAATGAAATGTCTTATCAAAAGCAACAGAACAGAATTAAAACTAAAGAGAAACTTATGTAAAATGAATTTCTTTGTTTCTCATCTTGTGAATCATTTTTCTGACTTAAAATCTAAATCTAATAGCGAGTGAAGATATTTATTTAACTTTAAAAATTAATTTTGTCAGTTGTAAATGCTTTTATTTTCTGATTTTCTAAGTTAAAATGGAAATTCAATTAAATAATGTCAAAGACTAGGTAATTTTTTTTTTATTGAAAAAAGAAAATTATCTGAGACACATCCAAAAGAAAAATGATTTCGTTCTTCAATAAAAAGAAGATAGTTATCCTTTTTAATGAATGATATGAATACTAAAAATATGAATTACACATTTCATCATTAAGAAATATTAATCTCGATGTAGAATCATTATTTTTCGCACTTCAATGATTTCCTGACTTGTAATGAGGAACTTAATTTAGATATCAATAATTTTCTTTTTTTTTCTGACATTGCTTTTTCTTTTCTTTTGTTAAATTTGATTAGTACGTTTGACTTGTAGTTTAACTATTTGCTTGGAAATATTGGCATTTCTAATTATGATACTTGAAAAATCTATAATTTTAATGATGTGAATTTTTTGATTAGACTATTTTTGAAAAGGAATTAATTTTTTTTTTTAATTTCTGCTTCTCTTTTACTTTAAATATTATGAAGAGACAGAAACATATATTTTTAAATTAAAATTTTTCAAATATGAGTTTAATTTTGCATTACCAAGGAAATTTAATAAAAATAAAATTGCAGGCATATTGTTGAATATAATGTTCTACATTTGTATGAATTATTAGAAATTATTCCGAAACTATAATTCTATATAGCAATCAAATACAGATTCAAATTAAATCCGTATCAAATACAGAAATTCTACAGATTTAATGACAAATATTTGATAGAATTTCTAGTTATATGAATTTATAGAAATTATCATTAAGCTATATTAAATTATTCCAACATTAAAATTTATCTTCATCTTAAGTTCCTTATATAAATCTTTTTATAGTTTTTTTTTAAACACTTAATGAAAAAAAGAGTAAAATATTATAGAAACAACGATTTAGCACTCCAAAGAACTTTTTTCTAAACTTGTTATGAGCCTAATTTAGCCTAGTTATAAACCTAATAATTTTCTTTTTTATCTACATTGTTCTTTTTTCGATTGTAAAATTTAATTACTACATTTGACTTCTATTGCAGTGCGCAGAAAGATAAACGGATCACCCTGACTTTTGATCTAATTATCGGATCTTCACGTTCTCAGACTAAATATTAATAGTTCATGGGAGTGATCTCAAATATGCTAATTAATTAGTGCAGAAGAATTTTTAAGTAACGAAATCATACTCAAAAGCGTACTTTCTCTGAATAAAATACCCTTTTTACGATGGATTCGTATTTCTGAATTGTTCTGTACATCTATTTGAATAGAAATATAGGCGCAAACATTGATACTTGTAAAATATATAATTAAACTTGGTATATCTCTTTTCATAAGACTTATTTTAGGACATATTTTAATTATTTTCTAACTTCCGCTTCTCGTTTATTTGAAATCTTACGTAAGGACTGAAATATATTTTTTTTTAAAATAAAAGTTTTCAATTAAATATTTATTTTCAGATAATCAAAGGAGTGCAAGAAATCGAGATGAAAATTTATATACGTCGCTTTGATAAAGCTCTTAATTTGTCTGAATTTTTTGAAATTTTTTTAAAAACTATTGTTTTATAAATTAATCTTATATTTTCGATGGATTTAAAGATGCATGGATTATGTTGATATAATAATTTCATAGAAATTAGTGTAAATCTGTATGATGTGACTGAATTTAAAACAAAACTTGATGTTTGATTTTTTTTTCTTCCAAAGCTTTGATCTTAAAGACTCCGACTAGGGTTGAATTACTAAAAATTCTAAATATTGGAAGTAAAAGTATAACAGGATTATTTTTTTCTAGATGAAATGTTGAGAGCAAAATTTATATATTGTGTAATCATTACGATAGACAATCAATATAAAGTTCGATTTCATGTTTGTAATTATGGAGATATTAATTTTCAAGGAATAAATGTTTAAAATTATAACTTACTTAACCCCCTTCCTTCTCGCTCCCGTGAAAATGACGGGGTGAGGTTTCAATCTCTATTTCTCGCTCCCGTGATATTGACGGGCTGGAGTGTTCAGTAGTAACACGCCAATAAGAATAAAACTAATTCATTTCTTTCGCCCGGGAAAACATTTTATTTCTCATTTTGCATGGCAGATGGCAGTACCAGGATATTTTAAGGTAATTATGGATACTAATCTTTGTTTATATTCTATGTAAGTTTAATGAAATTCTTTTTTAATGTTTAAAGCACATATTTCTTAAATTTTCCTTGTTTACCAATTTTTTAAATTTTCCTTGTTACTTGGAAAACCAACTTTAAGTCATAGACTTGTTGACTTTTCCTAAAAAAATATTTTTTTTAAATTTGAAGCTAAAAACAAATCAAAAATTAAAAATGAGGATATATATTGTTCATACGCATATTTTTTATAATTTTCAGGGATAAAAAAATGGGCACTTTTATGACCATTTTCTTGAGGGATTAGTAATGACCGTTCGTTAGCGTTCGAATGCAAAAGTGTCAAATAAAAGTCAAATACAAATGCATCAAATGCAAATGATTGTACAAAAAGTTTAAGTGGTGGTGTTTCCTTGTTTTAGATATTGAACTGTCATTGTTAAATACTGATGCTCTTTTCTCAGCGGCAGCCTGAACACCAATTGGCATCAATACTAAAGGTTCATGATTGCTTGGAAGGAAAATGCGGTTAGTGAATTGTTAACCACATTGCCAATATCTGGTTGCTGTTCACAGTAAGGAGCAGCCTTAAATTCCATTACCCATCAATATGTTACGGAAAGGATTACTTTATTTTAAAACTTTGAGAACAAAAATTCCTTCTTTCCTATTGAAAAATATTTCCCTATTACTGGTGACAGAAAAATGTTAGAATCACTTAATCTACAATGGCATGATAAATAAACTCTTCTATTTTTTGGAACTCATTACTTCTTTGGACAAAGCAAAGTTTGAGGAAGTGTTCTTAATTTCTTTGCCGATAATTACAGTGCTCAAATGATCGCTTTGATTCCATTTTACTTTTTGTGCTAATTTGCCTGACAATTTAAGATCCTTTTTGTATAGAAATGAAAAGGAATGTATATCTTTTGAATAAATGCTTTCTAACGCTTATTATTTATTTCAACTTTAATTTTTCAGTTGTAAATCTCACTTAACGCAAGAGTAACTGAAATATATGATTGTGATTTATATATCTTAACTTGAATACTCATAAAAATCCGGATTTTTATATATTTTCTTTTCCTTTTTTCCGGTTATTTTTTTCTGGTTTTGAGTTATTTTTATTGTCATTTTTCTATTTCCCCCTTTTTTCATTTTTNATTTTAGGATTACCCCTTAAAAAATATAGTAGCAATTTCAAATTTTTTTTATCTTCTTTTGTTAATAAGAACACAGTTGCAGTTATAATATATATTTCAGAAAGGAAAGAAAGCTTTCGTTTAATATTTTTCGATTTTTTTTTTATAAGAAGAGTCAAAAGATGATAAAAAGATTAACTTCGAAATGGATGGAAGTTTATTTGAAGAACAAATTGAAATTCAAATGCATCGTCAACATGGGTTTAGTAGTTTAATTTTCTGTATCAAATGAAAAAGATAATATTTTAAATAAAGGCAACGGAATTATCTTTTTGTATTTTATTAGATTTGAAATAAAATTCGAAGGAATTCGTGAAAAGTCTTACGAGTTTTTTTTTCTGTTATTATATCAATGATTGATATTTGCTTAACTGATGTGACGAATAAGAATTATTTTACTTTGTTTGCTTATCACTTATTTCTGACTTAAGTTGATTTCAATTTTTCATCAGATTATATTAAAAAAAATATTATTTTTCTTTGTTTTATTCTATTTATAGTTCATGGGAGAGATCTCAAATATGCTAATTAACTAGTGAAGACGAAAGCAACGAAATCATACTCAAAAGCGTACTTTCTCTGAATAAAATGCCTTTTTTTCCAAATGATTCGTATTTCTGACTCTCAAACTACAAGGGGCAACCGCAATCTGGAAAATATGGTTTTAATAGTTGGGTCTAGTCATGTTTTGAAAATTTGATTTCCTAAGAACTATTCATCCGTTTTTACTGAAATTTTGTGTTTTTCCATTTAAAATTACTTTTGCTAAAATTTTGTAAGAATCTGTATACCTTACAGTTCAAAGTCTTTTCGACTTTTATTAAGTGAAATAATAAAATAGTAATAAATATTTAGCAATATCTTACTTGTTTTATATTTGTTTAACTTTGGATAAACGAATTTTATAATTGTTTGCAAAAGTATTTAAATTCACTTAAAATTTTCTCGAGACATGGGGAAATACGAAAAAAGTAAATTCATGATTAAGGGGTCCAAACTTTAAACCCCTATTCTGACCAAACTAAAGGGACTGTACTACCCAGATTGCAGGTGCGACATTTATTTTGGGAGTCCGAAAACCGAATCCATCGAAACATTTTTGTGTCGAATTGCGTGACTTAAATTATCGGCTGCGCTTAGTAATTTGCATACTTGAGATTTCCTGGAACCATTAAGATGAAATTCAAAAACGTGATGATCCGATCATTAGATCAAAAGTTATTCAAGGTGGTTCGTTTATTTTTTGAGCTCTGTACATCTGTTTGAAAAGAAATATTGGCACAAATATCGATACTTGTAAAATATATAATTAAACTTGGTATATCTCTTTTCATAAGACCAGTTTTAGGACATATTTTAATTATTTTCTACCTTCTGCTTCTCGTTTATTTGAAATCTTGCGTATAAACTGAAATATATTTTTCTGAAAATGAAAGTTTTCAAAGAAATATTTATTTTCAGATTATCAAGATATTGTAAGAAATCGAGATGAAAATTTTTATACGTCACGCTTTGATAATGCTCTTAATTTGTCTGAATTTTTATCAAATTTTTAAAAACTATGGCTTTATAAATTGATCTTACATGGATTTAAAGATGCCTCCTGTATAGACTATGTCGATATAATGATTTTATAGAAATTAGTGTAAATCGGTATGATGCGAACGAATTTGAAACATAACTTGATGTTTGATTTTTTTTCATCAAAAAATTTGCTTTTAATGACTCCAACTAAGGTTGAATTGATAAAAATTCTAAAAATTATAAGCATAAGCATATCAGGATTATTTTTTTTTCATATAAAATGTATAGCGCGAAATTTATATATAGTGTGATCATTACGATACATAATCAATATAAAATTCGATTTCCTGTCTGTAATTATGGGGTTATTAATTTTAATTTTAAATTTATGACTTACTTAATAAAGTATTACTTCTTATACTCATTTATCATTTATTTCATCTATCTTTTTCTATATCATAACAATGGAAAGAATACGCCTTTAGTGGAGAATGAGTGTAGATAGAAAGTTTTACTTTTAGATTTCTGCAGATTTGTTGTTGTCTAGTCATCCTTGCTTGTGCTTGAAAAAGTGCTTGTCTTGGTAAATATAAGCTTATTCCGCCATGGTTACAGTTAGCCGTTATATATATTTGAAGAGATTTTTTGAGATATTACAAAAGCACTAACCAACCGTTAAAAAGTTATAAGGGTAATTTTTTTTTCTGATTATAAGACATTTCATGTTATTTTCTTTCTCTAAATTAGAATTATTTGATATGTCTTTGCAATTACTGATTTCAATATTAAGTGTGTTAATAATAAAGTGTTCCTTTACACAATTTTCAGTTGCTTTACATGATATTTGGAGAAATGTCATGGCATAGCTTTTACAGTGCATGTTAATGGATATTGGATGTTCGGATGCAAGATTGAAATATTTGATTAGATTATGAACTTGAAAAAAACAGAACATGTGACTAATGAAACTTTTCAAACATTTTAATAATTTAAGAGTGATAAATTCTGGAGAGAGATAAATTCTGGAGGCATTTAGCCCTTTGATCCTGTATAAAAAAAAGTTAATAACAATCTATATTATTAAATAAACATCAAATACGAATGCAAAAGTATCAAATACAAATGTATCAAATGCAAATGATTGTACAAAAGGTTTGAGTGGCGATGGATCCTTGTTTTAGGTACTGAACTGCCTTTGTTAAATACTTTTCACAGTGGCTGCTTGAACACCAATTGGCATCAGTACTAAAGTTACATGATTGCTTGGGAAGAAAATGCGGTAAGAGAATTGCTAACCGCATTGCCAATATCAGTTCCTGTTCACAGTAAGGTGCAGCCTTAAATTCCATTACCCATAAATATGTTACGGAAAGGTATACTTTATTATAAAACTTTGAGAACAAAAATTCATTCCTTCCTATTGAAAAATATTTCCTTATTACTGGTGACAGAAACATGTTAGAATCACTTAATCTACAATGGCATGATAAATAAACTCTTCTATTTTTTGGGACTCATTACTTCTTTGGACAAAGCAAAGTTTGAGGAAGAGTTCTTAATTTCTTTGCCGATAATTACAGTGCTCAAATGATCGCTTTGATTCCACTTTACTTTTTGTGCTAATTTGCCTGACAATTTAAGATCCTTTTTTGTATAGAAATGAAAAGGAATGTATATCTTTTGAATAAATGCTTTTTAACGATTATTATTTATTTCAACATTAATTTTTCAGTTGTAAATCTCACTTAACGCAAGAGTAACTGAAATATATGATTGTGATTTATATATCTTAACTTGAATACTCATAAAAATCCGGATTTTTATATATTTTCTTTTCCTTTTTTCCGGTTATTTTTTTCTGGTTTTGAGTTATTTTTATTGTCATTTTTCTATTTCCCCCTTTTTTCATTTTTCTGTAATTTTTCCCATATTTTCTCTACATTTTGAACTTATTTTATGAGTTCTATTTACTTGCAGCTTATGCGCAGTAAATAAAACTTATTGCTTTTCTTAATTTTCTTTGTGTTTTTTTTCCTTCTGTA
>NC_092208.1:18447541-18481775 GCF_043381705.1 Parasteatoda tepidariorum
TATGGCAAAA
This sequence comes from Parasteatoda tepidariorum, assembly GCF_043381705.1. NCBI lineage: Eukaryota > Metazoa > Arthropoda > Arachnida > Araneae > Theridiidae > Parasteatoda > Parasteatoda tepidariorum. Next base: position 18,447,552 of record NC_092208.1, read on the forward strand.
TTTTGCCATACGTATATGGCAAAAGTGTATGGCAAAATTTTACCATAGGCAAAACCCCATAGAAATATCCTATGGCATTTTTTATGGCAAACCTATGGCAAATTTTCCTAAGGGAAGTTAGTAGCGAGCGAAGCGAGCTCGGTTTGCGAAGCAAACCATATAAGATTGCATAGCAATTTTCGGTGGTTGGCGAGTGTTAGCGAGCAGGGGGAGCAGCCCACTAGTATCATTAATTACCAATAAAACTAACTTCAACATGTTATGATTAAGACAACCTTAAAAATAAGTGTCTATCACAAATCTGATAAAAAAAATGAATACACACATCTATCGTTAACGTCATTTCATGATGTCAGTGATTATTGGAATGTAGAGGAGAAGAAGCGAAGCTAGATCCTCGTTTTGCTAAATTTAATTTTCAGTTTCGTATTCTTTACTAAATGTGTGTTAATACGAGCTATAATTTTGAAAAAATCAGAAATTCTTTAGCACCGTTACCTTATGATTGGGAAATTTACCAAATGATTAGTTAAAATACCGTATATTTTTGTTTCATTGAACAGAATTGTATTTTCTTTTTTTTTTGGCAGAAATGTCATTACCATACAATACGGTAATTTCACCAAAATCGTTTTCTCCGTATAATTTTATGTTTTAAGTTTAAAAGTCATGCAAAGAAAAATGTCAAAAGGATTAACTGGAAGATTTCCTTTACTTTCGGAAATTGGAAGAAAAAAAAAAGAAATATCGCGTCATCCAAAACAGATTTACCTAGACCATCTCCTGAAGTAACAAGGATTCAAAAGCTGGATACAGTGTCATTCACAGTTTTGAAACTCTTTGAAAGTCAACTTGATTGATGATGTTAAGGAGCACGGAGAATTTCGTGTTATTATTTTCTCGACATACTGTTGTTAGAGTTATTGACAAAAATGAATTATGACTTCAACGCTTCGGGATTAAAAAAGAAGTTTTTTTTTTCTCTATGCCTTAGACAATCAGGAGTTTAGATTAGTTGATGGAAGAAGTGAATAAGTGTATAGATTTCTGAGTTCTGCTCTAGGATAGTAATGCTTATATTGTTATACTTATATTTTCATTTCAGTTAAAAAATACGGCAATTATATGAGTAATAAGGTAATTTAAAATAAGGTAATAGTAATGTGCAAAAAATATCAAATGGTTGTAAAATGAGGAATTTTTTTTAAATTTGTTTTCTTAACTTACAATGATATATTAGATTATTCTTTTTAGTTTGTATGCTGTATTGTAATTTTAGGGGTATATTTTTGTTGCAATAAATGCACTTGATCTTGCCTAACATGGGAGATGGAATTTTAAATCTACAGATGGTTTATCTCTGCAAGATAACTTTAAATGAGACCAAGCTAAGGGGTATTAGCGTGTAAATTATGTTTTGTTCTATTTGATTAAATGAAACATTCGATTTAGCATTACTTTGAGAAGCAGCACAGTAAACTTTTAGTAAGTTTCAAGATTAGTAAGGTTTTTCCTTATTATTTAAATGGTTTTTATATGGCCGCATTATCTGTGATTATAAACTCCTTGTTTCTACAATTCAAAACTTACATTTTATTCTTTATGTACTTTTGTCGCATAACTTTTCATAACAAAGAGCTTTATTTTAACTATAGTATAAGGTCTTCAAATACTAACAATCAAGTTACAAAATTTTTTTATTTTGTTTTAATGCAATCATTATACTTAAAGTGACCATATGTCCTTAAATGTTGACGATAGCCCTCAAATTTCAAAAGTTGTACAGTAAAGCTTTCACATTTTCTTCTTATGGACAGAAAGTGTCCTTAAATCTTAATACATATTTTCAAATGTTTTTGAATTTAAACAAAAACATGTAATCATTTTTATATGCAGTGAAATAACAAAAAACGTCAAAACATGCACGTTATTATTCAACGATTAATATTTTTGTCTTGCGGAGAATACAAGCGAAAGTACCATGAAAAAAGTACCATGCTAAAACTTAGTCTTTTAAACTCCATACTCGGCTGAAAATAATTTCTGATGAAGAATTAATAATTATATTCTCATTCATTTTACAATAATTTGAAATTCGCTGAATGTAAAGTGATACATCAAAATTGTTTGGTAATTTCATCAAGTTTAATGAAGAGCATTCCGTATCTGATATTAGGTAGCATTTTCTTACAAAAAACAAACTTGCGGCAAATATGAATTAATAATTACCATAAATATATGGATTTCCTTGAACCATGAAATTTTTCGAAGATGCTCTATTAATTTGTCCTTAAATCATGGTTAATAAATCTAGTCACCTTCATTATGCCATCATTAAAAAAGATCTGGATTTTTTTAACAGGTGGAATAAAAATATATAAATCTGATGAAATAAGAAAAATATTTACTCTCGAGATTAATCTTCTAGCAACTATAGTGTGAAACAAATTATCATTGCTGAACCCATTTGAAAGTCTTTTATAAGCCAATTAAAGATAAATACTATCTCTCAGCAGCTATAATCCGTAAAAGGTAACTAGTAGAATAAATAAAGAAAAATAATAAAAAATGAAAAATATGACAACCGAAGTTGACATCGTTAGAGGTACCAGCCCCGGAAGTCTGAAATAGAAAACCTTTTCTCTCGAGAGAGCACGACAAATGTCTAAGTTGCTCTCTCTGTACACCAAAGATTTTGCCAAAGTCCAGGTAGAGAAATTACTATACAAAATACAAAAAAAAAACAATTACAAATGTATGAAATCCAAACTAATACGTAAGATTATAATGTTCAAAAACTTACTTGAAAACAAATCCAAAAACCAAATTACACAACTGACTACCAAGGTAGTAAAAGGTAATAAATTTAAAAGAAGAATATTAGCGCCTCTCAGAGGGAAATTTATGTTACAAAACAATTTATCTTATTACTTAGTTAAAAATGATGTATTATGCATAAAAGATCTTGATTTTTGTGGGGCAGATGAATTACAATTAGATATAACTGAGTAAATTAGAGAAATATTAACTCGTGAAATTTTATTATTGCAGCAATTTTTGTGTGACACAAATTTATTTTGCTGCTCTGATTTGAAAAACTTCTCTTTGCCAGACAAAGGTAAATACTATTTCTCACAAGAGATTAATATACATAAATATAAAACATGAAAAGTAATACATTTCAGAAAAATATACTAACGCCTCTAAGATACTTTTTCTCACCAGAGACTAATATGCATAGAAAGTAAAACATAAAAAGTAATTTATTTAGGAAAAAAATATATTAACGTCTCTCAGAAGAAAGATTAACAAAAAAGGATTTAAATTTATATTATTATTCAGTTTAAAAAAAGTATTATCCGTAGAAGATCGTGACTTTTGTTAGACAGATAGAACAAAAATAGATATAGCTGAAGTGATAAGATAACATTTACTCACGAGATTTTAATCTTGTAACAATATTTGAGGGGAAGAAAATACTTTTGCAACACTGGTTTGAAAATCGTCTTTCGTCTTCTTCTATCAGCCATCTAAAGGTAAACACGATCTCTCAACAGTTATACATTTGGAGAGAGAAAAAAAAAATCAGTTTTCCCAATAACCCTGTCAAGATGTCAAGAACAGGCAATACCCTTTTAACGAAACTTTCCGCTTCATTAATTAGCTAGAAATGCCATTTCCAGAAATGGGCATGAGTTAGATATAACTATTTGCTCAGGTCTTAAGATTATCTTTGAAACAGACACGAATAAGGTACTTAAAAATTTAGAAATAGTGTATCAAGGAATGTTTTTATATCAAACGTGCATTTTTAGTCATTTTATGATAGCTAAATGACACATTTTATATATATTATTTGTTCAGGTATATGAAATGCAAAAAAAAAGTAAGCTTAGTTATACCAGGCATGTTTTCTTAATAAAATATAAGTGACACATATTACATTTATAATGCATTTTCAGTTCTTTGATGGTAGAGGAATGGCGCATTTTATTCATAATTTTTATTTCTGATTTATTAAATAAAATAAAAAAAACGAACGAACGATTAATTACATTTACATACTTCTCCTGTTTTTTGATATAACTGGCACATTTTATTTATAATTTTTAGTTTAGATCTCCGAAATGGAAAAAAAAATGTATCATACTATACATGCGTTAATAAATAATGCATTATTCTAGACATATAATTACATAATATATGCGTTTCTTGCTTCTTGATGTAATATGAGCGAAAAATTTTATATTAAACCTACACTTTAAGTTTTCAATTTAATTTAAAATGCACATTTTATATTTATACATTTACTCATACATTTTAAGTTAAAATGTATGAGTTATTTCTTGCAAAATGTTTGACTCATTTTAGTTATTTTTTACTTGGTTTCAAAAAATTAAGAAAAATATTTGTGGAATAATAAATTTATTTATTGCTGTCATATATTTGACACTGTTCATTTGCTTACAATGCGATATTTAAATAAAATATGGATTTATTATAACAAATATGTATTTTCAAATGCTTCAAACTAAAATTCAAACTTTTTTTAAACAAAACTATCCTCTTATTAAATGAGCTGGAAAAGTCAATGCCTGAAAAATAACCATGGGTTAAATAAATTAAATGATTGAAGTCTTGTACTTCAGCTTGTATAATGGATTTAAAACGCAGTATATTGAAACATAGAAAGTCGAATGATTGCTACTTGTATTATACAATTTCTGTCAATAAAATGTATTTTAACCCTTGTATTTTTTGTCCTACCCAAATAAAGCAATTTTGCTGAAAATTAATATACGTTCTATCCTAAATTATAAAATGCTGTTTTAGTAGGATTCCAATACACACAGCCATAAAAAATACGCGAATAAAAAATATTTTATAAATACTAATTTTTGTTTTTAATTTGAGAATTTTTCATAGTTCTCGTGGTAAAAAAGAAATACTTTTAAAACTTTCATTGTAATTTTCAGCCTATTATAAATATTAATATGTAAAAATATCTCAGGATTACATATTAGTTTAATATCTGATAACTTTTTTTAATTATATAGTATTATTTCTAAAGTATCGTCATTTTTCCATTTTTGATACAATTAGTATTTATCATTTATATTTTAATAACAATAAAAATTAAAAATTTGATGTAGAAGGCAAATGAATTGAAATATTCCCTATCAATTGTATTTTTAGCAATTCTTGGGGAACTTCAAATAAGAACAGAGTCATTGAACTTTTTTATATATATTCTATAGAGAATTCTCAAATATACTTCAATATCCTCCATGACGGAAGCTAAGTATCCTAGTATTCTTCCCTTATCTAATATCTTTTTTCCCTTATCTATTTGAATCCCTTGATATTACCCAGATGCCCACACGAGGAAGGAATGCGGACGCACGAAAAAGTTAAGAGAAAATGGGATAAATAAATAACATTGTCTGAGAACGGTTCTGTAATAGGAACTTATATGAGAAAATACTTTTACTTTGAGCACAATTACTTCTTAAGGATCCTTTTATTTTTGTAAATACAAAGTGGGTTTTTTGTGCTTTATTGAATTTTTTTAATTAATTTGTTATAATTGGGAGCAGATATATCATAATTTAAATGCGAAAATGCAAAAATAAAAATAATTTTTTTGGATAAATATTATTGTACAACGCAGTCTCGGCATTGTTTTTCCACTGTTACAGTATTTAGTTTATTTTTAAAGTATAGACTACTGCCTATTGTAGTCTCTACAAGGAAAAAAAGTATTAGTTTAATGTCAATCGATTGCAAGAATAATTTTCTCCTTATCCGCTATGATATTATTAACATATTTCGCATTTCACTTACATTTTATTTTGCATTTAAAACCATATTATTATTTTTTTTCATCTAAAAGACGTAAATTTTAAAATTGATACGACACTCAGCTTAAATATTCGGAATGTTCAGGTAAATTTCAACTCAGATTACCGATACCTTTATCCATAAAATACATTTTTAATGGAGGCATTACGGAACAAAAAATAACGACAATTTTTACTTATAAATATTACTGTTAAAAGTTTGGTGAAATATTTTACGATAAAAATGGTTTTTGCGAAAACTGGATTTAACGGATGATTTATCCAAAGTGCTGGTAGCTTTTATGGTAATTTGAGTCGGAATTTTTTACAGTGTACATTACCATTAACTGCTGCACTGTATATTCTACTTTTACAGCTTAAACTGTCTTTTAATGTTGTCTCTGTAGTAAAAAGTGGTCAAGATGTCAGTATAAAGCAAAGTTAGCTTAATTTTCATACGCTATGATTTCTAACCAATTAACTAGTGAATTAAAATTACGTCTAATCCCCTAACATATTTTTTTTAAAATTTGATTTGACCATGTTATAACTCCACATTTTACAGAAATCTCAATAGAGATACGATAATTTGCGAAAAAAAAAGACAGTGATTTTTTTGTGGTTAATATTTCTGTAAAAGTATTCTCAAGTTTGCTTTCAACACATATGTATATATTCTACTTTTAGAGTATAAACTGATTTATGTTATAATTTCTACATGTCTAAATTAATGCCAATAGAGGTTCAAAATAATTTGGTTTTCATATGCTTTTAATTTACCAACAGTTGTGTTGCATTTTATTTAATTTTATAGCCACCTCGAATACGTGGCAAGATTGTTTAAGGGTTAGGGGTTTAGATAAGCAGGTTTTCTGTGCTCGAATCCTGACGAATACTTAAAATATTTTATTCATATATTGCATATTTTTACCATAAATAAATAGAATAAATACCATGAATACTAGTACTTTTTACCGTAAATTTTCAGAAATATGTTTTCATGGCAGATATGTAAATTAAGAGACAACTTTCACTTTTGAATCTCCTTCAGATGCAAAATTCTAACCACCTTGAAAACTTATTTTAAATTTTTATTTTTTAAAATGAAATTAAACAGGTAGAAAAGTGGATTTATTTTCTAAAATTCATAACGCAGAGTTATAGTAACTCTGCATGTAATGCAATGAATTTATGACTATATGGCGGCTACTCCTCAGAGCTGCTATTGATTTTTGTGTTTTGATATCATTCATTATATAAAAGACGTTATATGAGGATATTATCCTTAAACATCGTAGCTTTATCTTATGCTTTAGTTTGTACCTTATTCTGAAATACAAGTATCAGAAAAGCTAGTTTTACAAAAACAAAACAAAAACTAGTTTTACAAAAACTTTATCAAAGTAATTTTTAAAAAAATGAACAGAAACCGTTCGAAGTTCCGCATCGAAATTTGATTCCTTGGCAATCATTTTACCATAAATTTATTTTACCGTAAAATATCATTAGTAATTTTTACAATTGTATTTATTTAATTAGAGGGACTCATGGATTTTACTATATTTATTTCGTTAAAAATTACGGTATATATTATTTTTTGTGCCGTAACTTGCTCCGGTAAAAACCGGTCTTACTGATAAAAGCACTGGTACCCTGAGTAACGGTGCTTTTACCGTGAAACCCATTGATTCAGTGTTCAGTATTCCACTAAACCCCTATTTTTCTCCATGAAAGTAACATAGGATTCAGAGCAGATTGATTATCGCGGAATAGAATAGTTCAATAAATATACCTAAATATCGCGTTTAGTGCCGAGCTTATTGCTTATCTTCTCGAAAATTTGATTATGCGATATTTCGTTTGTTAGTAGTTTTTAATCATGTGATGTACTGAGGTAAATGAATTTTTAAATATGGAATTTTTCAAAGAATAATTATATTTCTTGAATAAAAAAAAGTTTCTAAATGAAAATGGTTAGGGATACCCATAATTCTGTTCTTTTTTTCTGCTGATATAACGTACGCTAGGGTACTTTTAAAAAACAACACTATACAAAATATTCGCTTTTTCTCTAAACTATTGACGTTTTAAAGCTGTTTTGTTGAAAAAATAACGTTTGTATTTTTTCATCTTAATCATAACGAATTAAAATCGTTAGTTCAAATTCTGGTTTCCAGCATTTAGTTTTCAACTTTTTCAATCTACTTTTTAACAATCTATTTTTTTTCTTATCTTGCGATTATTTTCCTTTCCTGCTCAGATTTTTCAAATATTATTTTATGGTTTTGAACATTGTATAAGTAAAACTGCTATTCGACTTTATTGTTAAATTGAGACACTACGTAATTATTAAGTATATTACTTCAGATGTAATTTTTTGGAAAGTTAATGTGCGGACATTTTGTTTTCGGTTGAATCACAACAATTTTGATTATTTTTCCAATTAAACACTATTTAATAATATGTAATAAGACTTTTAATGTAAAAAAAAAAATTTTGATATTTTTTTCGTACTGAATCACTAAATCTGCGAAATCGCAGAAACACTTGGATCACAATGAAGCTCCCCGGTTCAAATCACAGTGTTCACTGATTGCACGAATACTGTTCGTGACTTGCACCGACCACAAAGCTTGCATAGTTAGTTCATAGAATTTTTCGTCAAAATAATGAAGTATATTTTTTAAAAAAAACAGTACTTATCTACTTAAAAAACAGGCGTTTGTTTTTAAATACCACTATTTTTCTTGTATTTTTAACAGAATTTTTTATAATCTAATATATATAATTCTCTTACGTTGCTCCCAAATTTTGTCTGTATTTTTTTCCCGCTGGCGGCAACAGTTTTCATTTTTAAAGAATTACTTTGTACAACTAAATGAGATTCTTTTCACAACACTTAAATATTTACTTTATTTTCTTCATATATACAGAGAACAGTCGGCAAAGAATTCTGTTAGGTTAAAAAATATTTCGCTAAAAGAAGAGCGAATTCTAAAATAAATAAAAATAAACAACTTAAAAAATAAAAATGCTGTTGCCAGCCATAGAATTTTTAGAAAGTTAACTTGGCATCATAAGTCAAAATGACATAGAAGCGCAACTAGATCAAAATTATGATACCTGAGCTCTTGACGTAACAAATCCTTCAATTCTATAAGTGTTGTATCGCCAAATGCCCAAATTAACAATTGTGTTTTTAAAGAAATTCTATAAAAAGTTTTAAATAAACAACCTACTTCTACAACTGCTTCTTGAAGAACTTGGCTCATTGATTAAAAATATTGTTTTAATTTTACAGTACTAACTTTACTTCTACTTTCATTATTGCTATGACCCTCTTTCATTACATTTTACAACTTCATGCTAAATTTGAGGACTTTAAGTTGTTTTGTGGTTGAATACTGACATTTAGAAATGTGTACATAAAAAAAATAATATTTAGAGGTTAAGAGTTGCCTCAGAAAAATTTGAATTGTTGACATTGAACTTAACAATGGAAACAATCGTTTTTGTGAAAAATTGAATTGTATTGTTGACATCAAAACTAAAAATATTGTGTTTCAACTTAACAATACTACCTTAATTTATACTTTAGAATTGCCTCGGAGAAATTTGAATTGTTAGCAATGACTTAAACAAAAAGTTTTATTTTAACTGACAAATACTATATTATAATTTTAACTTTTTCTATGACTATACTCATTTTCTTACTCTTTTCTTTGTTTTTTATACATTTTATATTTTTGTGATAAAATAAAAAACTTATAGTTGTTCTGCTTCTGAACACTGATGAAAACACAAAATGATGGGCTTCATCAACAATCAAAAATATATACATTTATTTTACAAATTCCATATTATTAAGGTGGCGCCCTTCAGAGAATTAAAAATACAAAATTATCTTCATCGAAGCCGATGCTTTACATCCGGCGTTCAGTGGCAGACTACTATTTCATATTGTTTTACAACACATGGCTTTAGCCCTCTGGTGGGAAAGACTTTAAAACAAAACTTACAACAGTTACTTTTCTCAACAACTGAAATTTAGAATAAGGTGATTTAAGAAAAATATGTGAACTGTTTGCAATTTCAAATTAATATTGAAATGTACAGGTTTAGAATTTTCTACAGGGAAAAGTTTTCGGAACTTCAGTATTCAAAAAAGTATACAAAAGCTAAACGTTAAGAATGTATCCAATGAGCAAGCAAAGCGAGCATTGGATTGCGAAGCAATCCGAAATGAACAGCGAAAGCAGTTCCGGGAAATGGCGAGTGCCAGCGCGCAGGGGGTGAAGCCTCCTAGTTATTTTATAATAGCACAGTTTTTTCTGTAATTTAACAGTTTTTTTACAGTCTGATTTCACTTGAGATTCAAGAAAATTGAATCAATTTATGTACCTTAACCAGAAGGAAAACTATTTCGAAGATCAATTGTTATCTAAGATACTGATATTTCAATTTCTACTTGTTTCAAATGAGATGAATTAAATACTAATTTTGTTGCTAGTAATTAATTACCGAACAGTCAAAACAGTAAAACCTTTCTAGTGTTATTGATAGTTTTTACCTATTAATAGCTTTTTCAACTAATTTTCTTAAACTATTCCTGACTGTTTATCGAAAAAGAGTATGAAAGAATAAAACGAAAATAAGTAACAAAAAGTGAAGACTGAAAATATATGGTTATTTTAGCAATTTCAGTCCATAACTTCATGGCATCAGAAATTGTTGGATTATAGGATTTTAAGTCACGATTCCTTCCAAAGTTAAGCTTCTTAGAGTATATCAAAATTGTTTAGATGGCTTATTAATCCCAGATAAAAAGATTCATCTTAAGTTGCCCTTTCCAATAATATGTCTATAACTTCATTTTTCATAAAATATAAACTTTATTTAACATTAAAATGAAGTAGTTTCTGAAAAGATAAAAACAAATTTTTGAAACATTTTCCATTCAAACGAGAAAGGATAGCTAGCGTAGTGCAGTACAGATTCTTCACTGTCATGAAAAAATGGCGAAAAATAGTTATAGCATTTGTGAAGGAAATAAATATTTCATCTCATTAAAATTAATTAAATATATGTGAATAAACAAAATATGTTATTGTAAGGTTTCATTTTACTCTTCTATGTCACTTGTTCACCATGTTACTGTCAGAGTCACATCTGTATTACGACGTTTAGCGTTATCATGCTCGTATGGTTGGCGACGCATGCCGTGTGACGAAGAGATAAATTGCATCCTTGAAATTGAATTTGTCACTACTTGGACGTCTACTTAAATCTCGCGATTATTTTTGTATTTCTGAATGTTGCTATGCGGTGGTACAACTAGTCCCACTTTCTTCACAATTTTCGCAGTGAGATCTCCCGCCTTGATTTGAAATCAAAATCATTTTGTACTTTCTGTAATTTCGCTTTCATTAATGTTCCCTTTGCATGGCAAACTGTATTCAGAGAGTGAGTGCGAGGACCTTGAGTTTAATATTCTTGAGTTGCAAGAGGATATAGTTGAGAGTTATTAAATGAAAATTATTTTCCAAAGTATTTTTACTTAATTTTGATAATTATTTCATGCAGATATTCATCTAAAACGCTTTAAAGCAATATAGTTAATATGTTATCACTTTGTATTTTTTTAAGATAAAAAAAACCCTGAGTGCATTGCAGGAAAAACTGGGCGGAAAACCATATACTTCACTACCAATAGGTCAAGCAAAAAACTGCCTGCTGACAAAAATAGCTTACACTTTCAAATTTAGGATAGAACATAGTTTAATTTTCAGTAAAAATAAAAGTTTTTTTTGGTCGGAAATTCTATATTTTAAAAAAATGACAGAGAAGGAGTTAATCAAGTTAACTTTTAATTGTTAACTTGACTCTTGATTTCAGAAGGATTGATTTTTAATTGTAAAGAAATTGTATCATATATTGTGAAAATAATCATCAAATTTACCCAAAAAAAGTAAATGAATTTCATTATATTCAATAGAACTTTGTTTCTGTTTTTCTTATTAAATTAAAAAAACGCTATAAATCAAAGATATTGTTTACTTTTTTTGAAAAAGTAGACGTCATTCTTTTTCTATCAAACGAAATAGAAGTAATTTTAAAGCAATTAATGCTCTTAAGAAACGCAATATTCGTTCATAGTTTTTTTGAATATCAAAATTGGTTTTTTATTTTTTTAGTCTAAGTATAAAATTAGAAGATGTTGAATGTAATACGTCTGCTATATTTTGCTGAAACGTTTTTACTTTTCTAGAGTTTAGAAGAATTTTATTCTGTTTTGAAGTAAGATGTACAGCGCTAAAATTATTCCTTCACAAAAAATGCAGCAAATAAAAATTTCCAATTTCTGCCCTGATCCTTTGTTATAGCCCATTGTTTGTACTGACTTATTTAGTTGAAATTATAATTAAAGGTTTAATGTAATAAAGTATAGGTGACTTAATAAAATTCGTTTTTTTATTTTTTCTTTATTAATATACCACTATAATTACATAATAAAATAATTTTTGCTCCTTATTTTACTTCTTTTTAAGTCTTGAGAATCTCTAAACATGGATGCACAATGAAATTAGAGTTTTAAAAGTTATTAGCCAACGATAAACATTGAGAGCCATTAGGTTTATATCAATGACATTTGAACATACAAGTATCAAGGGATTTTAGTTTCAAACTAGAGCTATTGTAATTATAATGATAAGAGTCCAAGTTTGTCTATAATATATTCATTGTTTGAATAATAGTTATTGAAACAATGAATAGACATATCTATTCAACAGTATTGTATGCTCAGTATATTCTTAGATTTAAAATTTTGAGTTATTATTACATGAAAATAAGCTATATTTTTCAGCAGTTTTTATTTTATTTGACTGCAAAAAATCTTGTTTTTTTTTAGATTTTAACCTGCTGTAAGTTTTTTTGAAATTTGTGTATTGGATCTAAATTTTTTTGAATGGTTACAGATGGATAATGGAGAAATATTTTTTTCTATTCAAATTAGGAAAACAAACGACTATGGAAAATTCATCGTAAAATTAAAAATGTCTTCCTTAAAAATCATATTAAATAATTTATTTATATCAAAGTAAGATTTATTTTATTTTTTGATACTTTAATATTGACAATGTCTGAATGTTTTGAAGAATAAAATCTGAAATATGCTTTACCAAATCCTATGAAAAATCGTTTTATGCATTATTAATTAAAAATTCGAGGAAGAATAAATTAAAGGAAATGAAAAAATGAAGCTGTGATTTTCACAAGTGGTAGTAAAAAGAACGTACATTTTGAAGATAAATGAATTTAGTCTTTTTTAGTATTTCGGGAAGATAAATAGGAGATTGCAATATGCAAAAAATTGAGACATTTCAATATTTTCAGGTCTGAATCCAAATAAAATAGTTTATGTTAGATTTGAAAACATTTCTGTGCAGTAAGTATAAAAAAAATATAAATTTAAAATTTCTTCTGTGATCATGTACACACTGTGGGGTTAGTTATTTGTATGCTTTTTTTCTTCTCTAACTGCAGGTACTGAACTTTTCGTTCTTCACCTCTGAAGATGCCGGAAGTGTTGCTCATTTAACGTTATCCAGCCGGCACCTGTGAGCCTCAATCACAGAGGCGAGCAACATTGCCCACGCCACACTGACACAAATACCCGTTCATAGGGTGGGCCACATTCACACATCGCACACAACGGAGGACAACAGATTGAGAGAAACATCCGTGCCTAGACCGGGATTCGAACCAGTAGCCATTGGCTTCGCAGTCAGGCACGTTGACAGCTCGGCCACCGTATGCTAATAACAATTACAGAAATATTTCAATTACTTAATTTTTCAATGTAATTATGAAAAATATTCTAGTCGTTTTATGAATTGAGTAGCGTTTTATAATTCAAACACTTAATAACGATTTGGAAAAAAAACATTTGTGTGCCTCAGGAGCTAAATCTAAGTAAAATATTTTATGGGATATTTGTAAAAATTATTTTTTAGTGATTTTAAGATAAAAGCAATAAATAAAAAAGTTTTTAATTTCATTTGTGCTGCAAGAGTGGTCATATTTGAAATTATTACGTCGATACCAAAATAAATTAAATTAACAAAATTTTAATTAATTAATGCTGCAATGTGATAAAGAGAAATATGCATGTTGTTTCATATATTAAGTATTTGATGAGTCAGAAGCATAAATGAAAGATAATAATTTGGAGGAAAGAAATCATTTGTATCCCTCAGGAACTAAATCTAAATAAAATATTTAAAGGGATATTTGTAAACATTATTGTTCAGTGAAAAGATAAAAGCAACAGACAAAAAAAAAGAGTTTTTACTTCATTTGTACTGCAAGAATGGACATTATCGATATTATGTCAGTACAAAAATAAATTAAACCAACGACATTTTAAACGAAACTAAATTTTTAGTATAATTCTGTATTGAGAATAAATGTAAACAAAAACTGAAAAAAATATGTATTCTTAGTTTAGAAATTTATAAATGTTTTCGTTTGTAGAAATTGTTTGTGAGTTTAATTTTAACAGTTTTCCTCAATTCATTTTTTTCTTTAATAAAAAGTATGTAGTTTCGTATGCAGTTTGTTATTAGGCAGTAGTCCAAAAACCATTAGGAATAACTTCAAGAATGATTTAAATAAAATCTATATATTTTCAGAAATTGCATCAAATTATCTTTGAAAGCATTTAAATTTTTTTTTCATTTGAAGCTTTAACGTAAACACTTCCGTTAAATTTCAAAACTACTTTCATTCAATCAGATTCTCAACAACACCTCAACATCCAGATTAAATTTACCTGGAAAAAAGAAATAAAATATCATAAGCCAGACTTGAATATTTGCCAAAAACTATAACCAATCTTACCATGGAATAAAGTTACCATTGAACTAAAACCGCTCTTAACAAATAGGAGATACCGATCTAACTCTAAAACATTAAGATAATATTTCTACATTTTTTTTGGTATCCCATACCCCCATACACCCTATATCTCAAACCAACAGGATATTCTATTTCCTTTACGGAGTTTTCCGAATCGATTTTATTTTCGGAAAATTTATTTCTTTTTATCCATATTTTTTTTATTATTTCTTCATTTCTTTTTGGCATCAGAGCAAGGAACGGAGAAGAGAAATTCGCGGATCGAATTTCGTTTACGTTCGTCTTCAAAGACATGTGCACTGGATGCTCCCCCCTTTCTTTCGTGTTCCATTTCTCGATTCGCTTAAAACGAGGCGAAAATATCCTCTCTCCCTGAATCTCATGCTGAACTTGAATCAGAAAAAGAGATAAATAAAAAAAAATAGAAACTCTATGTAAAAAGTGGCTGGCTTGAAATTTGATTCCAACTATATTCTGGACAGAGTACTTCAACTTTTGATTGTATGGTTTTTCCTTTTAAATTTTTGGTTTCAAATTAAATTAAAAAGTAATATTACTTGAAAATATTCCTTGGGAAGTTCGAGATGGTTATATTTCTTTTATGTTGGCCAATGTAGACAGAGTATCAATTTTTGTTAAAAAAAAAAATATTTATTTTATCAAAGTGTAGACACTAAAATCTTATATTGATAATTCGCTGTTGAAGGGAAAGATATTACGTCTCATTCAAATTTAAAGAGTTGGTTAGATAGTTTGGAAAAAGCTCAAATTAATTCAATTATATAGATGAAAGCGATATCTACAGAGAAATATGCCCATTTAAAGAAATGTCTTTAAAATTTATTTGTTTCTTTATAAGAAAATTAATTTGATTCTCTTTAACAACAATCATTTTTTTTCCCTTTAAGATAGTAAGTTGGCCTCTATTTATACATAAAAAAATTCACGGATTGACAAGTGTTTTAGTGAAAATTAAAATCCAATTTTATTTATTTATTTATTTTAATAGTAAGGGTTCATTTTTGAATATTATCTGTGGTCTAGCTATAGTTCAATGCGTCTCGTAGTAAAAGCCTACAGTAAATTTACTAATTTGGATTTAAATTTAATAAGTTTAAATTAATCCCAAAAGTCAGTTAAGATATTTTATGTTATGGTAGTATAATGTCATGTTGATCCATGTATCTATCCCCGGTAACTGCTTGTAACTATTTGTAAGTCATTAGTCAACATGACTAGTCAACATGTTGATTAGTCATTAAGTTAAAAATTAAGCGAAGAACCTTTGAAGCATGACAGCTTATTTAAGATGCATGGTATAAAATTTAATCTAAATCACTTTTACTTATGGGTTCACAACTTGTAGCTGAAGGACATGAAGTTTTTATTAAGTTTTATGAAGTTTTTCATGCCTTTATATCTAGAAGATATGTTGTTTCACAATTGCGTTAAAAAATTTTAAATTTTAAATAAATCATGCTCAAGCTTATTTTTTTATTTTAATAATTTTGTTTTGTTTAATTTACTATTTTATTTTATTTTTCAACTGGCATTGAACAGTTGTTCTAATTCTGAGTTTACGTCTATCAATGTTCAACTCCGTTGTTTTGTATTTTTGAACCCTATCTGAAAGACAAGTATTTAGACTGCATCACGCATTGAGACAAACTAGCCTTCGTGGTGAACTTTTTGATTGAAATAACCCGAACTTGCGTTTTATAGGGAGGAAAACAACAAAATCCACTATTGTCAGCAACGCGGCAAGAAGATTCAAACGCATGGACCGGTTACCACTAACGATAATTTTGTCGCATAGTACTAGTAACGATAAATTTTGTCACATGGGCCACATAGTACTTTGTTCCAGCCGGGAAAAGAATTCGTATCAAACAGTCAACGCTAGAATTTAAACCTCGGGCACCTCATTGGGAAGCAAGCCACCTTAACCACCATGGCTCATAATTTATTTTTAATTCTGGAGAAATTTATTTTCAACTGGATTATACTATAATACTATGATTTGCGTTAAATAAAAGCAATGTTCAATTTAAGAGTTACTGAAATTTGCTGCAAATTTGGCCGATATTACTGTTTTATGTTTCGATACTATGATTTAGTATCAAACGGATGTTTCTGAGAATGTAAAGCAATATCAAAGCATTATGCATTCAAAACTGTTAGAAGTTTGGACTCTGTTTGTGCAAGTGTGACACAAATTTAGTACGGTACCCAGTACTGCCATATTATTGTGCAAATTTATAAATAACTTTATATGGTATAAAGTAAAGCTATACATTGTGCGAATTAATACTTTTTAATTTAAATTTAGCGCCAATATGGTTCAGCTGAAACTGGATCCGGGGTTATTCCATTACTTTGTGAATGTTACAGCTGAATGGCACGCTACTAGGATTCATCATTATTCTGATTATTTAAGAAATTGTATGTGAACATCGAAACAAACAGTTTCTTTATATGAACTGTATTAGGAAATGTTACTATGTAATAAATGAAATGTTACTTGAAATATTCATATGAAATGAATGAAAAGTAGTATGAGATGTTCCAATGAAATGTAATTGGAAATGCAATTTTAAATGTTCCAATGAAGTGTAATAGGAAATGTAATTTGAAATATTACAACGAAATGCATGAAACGAGCTATGAAATGTAATTTGAAATATTTTCATAAAATGTATGAAATGTAATAGGAAATGTAATCATGAAATGTAATTGTAAATGTAATTATGAAATATTCTTATGAAATGTTTTAATGACATGTGTAAAAAGTAATATGAAATATTCCCAAAAAATGTAATACCAAGTACTCTTACGAAAGGTATAAAATATTCCTATAAATTGTAAATAAATAAATATCAAATCTATGCGTAAAAATAATTAAGATTTGCATTTTGATACTTAATTCTATATTAATTCACTTTTAAAATATTATTTATTATTTACACAGTGCAAGAGCTGCAAATACAAGTTTTGTTTGTGGCATTGCGTTTGTTTCAAACTCATAAAAAACAAGAGATTCTTTGAATGCCATGAACATTTTTAAACGACACCATATAATTTCAACCCCGATATTTGAATGTGTCACTGAGAGTAACAATTAGTAAAATTCTTTCGAAGAAATAAAATCAAAGTTCTCAAAAGA
Source organism: Parasteatoda tepidariorum (assembly GCF_043381705.1). Taxonomy (NCBI): domain Eukaryota; kingdom Metazoa; phylum Arthropoda; class Arachnida; order Araneae; family Theridiidae; genus Parasteatoda; species Parasteatoda tepidariorum. Next base: position 18,465,474 of record NC_092208.1, read on the forward strand.
GAACGTTAATAGGGAGTTAAACCGAAATATAATTACATACTTGAAACTGGTTGCATTTCTTAAGTAGCAATTAGAAAGGTATTTTAATAACTAGTTTTCGGTTTTTCGTTTTTATCTCAAAATAATTATTACTAAAATAACTAGATCTCGAATACATTTCCACACTATTTGGCTAGAAATATTAAATTTGATTTAAAATAATTTCTATGGATTTTTTTTTTGAAAAATAACGTAGTTAAAATTAGTTATGTTTTAAATAACATTCAACTGTGGTTGATTTTTTATTTTAGTTTTACATAGTTTGATTTATATGTGAAGTACAGAAAAGTTTAGAAATATTTATTTTCATACTTAATAATCTCACAAATTTTGCTTTACTATTCTTAAATACAACGATGGAAAATTCAATTTAAAATTATATTTCATTTTCATAGATAAGTTTTATTTATACATAGAGTAGACAGTTTTTAGAACTGTGTTGAGGCATTTTTTTTTCACAAACTAGAAGATAAATATGTTCATTTAATTATTTATTGAGAAAAAGAGCTGTTTTTCATACTAAAATTTCCCACGGAATGTAGTGATAGAAAAATATTTATTCTTCATTGCTTTTATTTAACTTAATTTCAATCTTTTTGCAATGGGAATTGTTTGAAAAATACATTTTATTATTCTTTCATCAATTAACTATTCAATGACGGCAGGCAGTTCACATTAGATTAGGAATGGATGCTTTGCTCATGAAATCGCCGTGGTACTAAAAAAAAGTTGATTGGGCTTAAAGATTTCTGAAAAAACATAAAAGTTTCTCGGCAAGAAGAACTACAGAAAACTATGAAGAACAATGAAGAACTATGATAAAATTTAAAAGGAAAAAAAATATTTAACGTATTTAGTTTAATTTCCTGCAAAAATAATTACTTGTGTATGAGGAGGGTTTTGAAAAGATACACCAGTCAATCAGAGCTAGGAGAATGATACGAGTTATTCAATAAAGTACTTTTTTCAACCAATTTTTGTTCTCAACCAATATCATTCAAATTTCAAAGCATAGTTTTTTTAAAAGCAAAAAGCTGTTTTCTTTGTTTTCGCTCGAAAGGTACCCCAACGTAGAACATATTTTTTTTTTAAAAGCATGATAATTTTTTTTTTATTTATTCAGAAAATTTTCTTTTTCGTGTTCATAAGTTTCTGTGAAATTCGTAAGAATTTTCACTGTACTCTTTGTTTAATTTGCACCAAATATAATTTTAAATCTTGAAAATATGAAATTGTTCAAAGGTGCGTCTATATATATATATAATGTNAAGTAACTAAGGACAGGAATCAGTGAAACTATATGTCTCATATGGGTCAAACATAAACTTGAAATTAAAATATATTGATGTAACTAAGGTTTTTAAAATATTATATTTAGATAAGCAAATATTGAGAATTTCCAGCTACAAAACCTTACACAAACTGCTCAGACATAAAATTATAGATTTTCCCTTAAGAATGCTTACAATTCTTTATATAACGAAACATTAAAAAAACTACAAGAACAAAAAATTCATGAAATTCCACCTTACAGTTTTAGAATTTGCTTTCTTTTTGCTTTTCGTTAAGAAACTTGAGATAAATTTTTATTCAAATTTATTCTTGGTATTTCACATCAGAAAAAAACAATGGAGAATATTCCAAAAAACAAATGGCGGTAAAAAGCGAAGAAGAGTAAGATGTGTGAGTTCCGGTTGCGCCAATAGTTTTTCCTTATTCTTATTTTATCGCTTCCAATCCTAGTGCAGGAAATTGAATGCTTAAAGATTGATCAAGGGTAAATTGTATTTACTCCTTTCTTTTTTGTTTTTCTCCTAGATGTTTTAGACATGTTCTTCCTGTTACTTACATTTTACTTGTTTAACCTTTCTTCTTTTATCCACTAAATTCCATAAAATGGTGAAATGCAAACATTCTAAAGTAATAATGCAAAGTTTGAAGAGAAAAAAAAAGTTAAAAGTTCTGTGCTGTGTTTGAAGAATAGAGCATTTGAAGCAAATGTTTAAGGTATGATTTTACTTTTGTATTTTCTTTTGAATTTTATGAAATTGGGAAATTTCAAATTAAAAGGTTTATTCATCGGAATGTTAATTGCAAATGTTAAATGTAAATTAAAATAATGAAGGAATGTTTAAAGATTGATCAGGACTTAATTGCATTTATTTTTTTATTTGTTTTCTACTAGTTGTTTATTCATGCTGTTTCTATTACTTACATTTTACTTGTTGAAAGGTTCTTATTTTTTTCTCAATATCGCATAGTTTCCTTAAATAGTGGAGGCGAATGAAATAGTGGAAGCTGGCATATATCCTACTATTGCAGAATCTGACAACCCAAAAAATTCTATGGAGCCAGGTGGTTTAAGTCTTCCAAATCCTGTTGTTTTAAAAAAATCCCACATATATGCGACTTAAGAGCAATGCAGTAAAAACTTTTTCCTGAAATAAATCTTAAAGTTTTCGAAAAGGATGTGAAGTAATTATTCTATAGAATGTAGGATAAACTTTAATTGTCGCAACAATCAAGTAAAGATAAAAAAAAATGGCTCCTTTATTACCATTTTGCAGTACATAACACCATATATTGTATTCGTTGATGGGAAATTTGTTAGGCAGTAAGTGTTATTTTAAAATGTATGGTAATTTTTTTTTATTAATGTAAAAAAGAATATCATCTGCAAACACATAAATGCACTTTATTATCAATTTAATGCCTAAATGAAAAACACATAAACGCTAAGTGAATTTTGAAAACCTTTAAACTTTGAAATTGATTTAGTACAAAGATCTGCGTTCAGTACATTTTAGTATTTTAGTATCGATTCTGCGATTTTTGTATCAATGCTAAATCAATCCCAATTCCATTAGATACATATTTGCTTTTTTACGATCAAATATTGACACAAACTTTACGGTGTTTCTCATAAAAGCTTTTATGGTGTCTGAATGAAACTTTTCCGCTATAAAATTTACCCAGTATTTTAAAGATACATTTTATGTTTTATGCTTAAACCATTTTATATGTATTTGTATCCTTTAAGATTTTACTCTGCAGAAAAGAAATTAATGCGCACTACTACATTTCCACTGCTCCATTTTTTCATATTTTAATTGCGTTTGATTTTAACTGCTTAGTTTTGAAATATCCTGAATGAACGTGACAAAAATGTATGAATCTTTACATAAATAGTTTTCAGTTATTGAGCTGTGCACTGTTGAGAATTGATACTCAAATTACACGAAACTCTCTTGATTTTTGACTAAATCGTTTTCTGATGTATGCTCAGAGAGAACATTTCGGAATTTCTATTGTCAATTCTTTGAGGAAATGAACTTCGCCAACAGCAAAGAAATATTTCGTTATTCTATTTTTTTCAAAGAAACAAAATACTCGCAGTGTCTAATGTATCAAACTTTTATGATAATTACTTTATAGTTGACAGCATATAGCGGAACAAAGCCGCCTTAACACAAGGGAGACAGATAGAGAATTGTAATAAATTAAATCCATGTCTGCAGCGGGATTTGAACCCTGGATCTTCCTGGTGTGAGGCTAGCTCCTCGCTCACCATCTAAGCCTGACATTATTTTATCATATCATTTTTAATCGTATAGTCTTCCTCCTAGTTTCGCCATTCTAAATAGCAATTTCCCACAATGCACTATGATAAAGTTTCGATTTGAGGGAACACTTTCATACATTTGAGAGCTCCCGTTTCGTCACAAATCACGTGATTTCGTGACGAAATTATCCTCTAAATTAACGAAATATAGCTCAATACTGCTGAATCATTAAAATTGACAGTTTTAGAGTGTAGGCGTTTTACCAACGAGAATTAAAACATTTCTTTTCAATCACCTTAGGTACAAAATAGTTTATTCCGAGAGCAAAGAAAATAGTTTCATATCTGTTTTGCTTGCATCCCCTGTTTAATTTACGATTCAATCTCATGAAAAATTTTTCGATTGTTTTTACAATTCTATAAACGATCAGCTTCGAATGTTATTCCGTAAAGTGTTTTTTTTTTGTCACGTTACGCGCAGGAAATTTTTAACATTAAAGTATTTTATTTCTTTCTAGAAATTCAAATATGGTTCCGAAGGCTTATCTGCATACTGAGTAAAGATGTATGGTCACCTATTTACCAATATCCTGAAACTCTACCAGAATAAGGTAAAATGTTTTATATTTCCATCTTTCTGTCTCTATGGGAACGTTAGAAAGCTCTGTAATTTTTACCGAGGAGCTTTGGCAATGACTTTTTAGTAAAAATACAATAAAAAAATGATTCTTATTACTATGTTGTTTGATAATAATGCCTACTGAGTAACGTAAATAATGAATTTTGGCAAATTCAACCTAAAGTAAGCACCAGAGTAGTTTGAGATGATGCAAAAATATTCAGTTTGTGAAGCCTCTATTTTATTTAGCAATTAATTGTTAACTATGGCTCGTGTCCTCTAATTTTTTTCTTTTTCTGATTAGCTACAATTTTACATTTAATAACATTTAAAAGTAGCATTTTTAAATATACTCGAACAGAATGCCTGGACAAGGATAAACTAAATCAGTAACTCAAGTGTTACGCATTAATTTGAAGCAGATTCAAATCCCACTAAAACCTTGAATGAATCTATTTATTTATATTTGTTTATTGTTACGCACGCATAAGCAGGCTTATGTGCTAATTACAAATCTTGGATTATATGTCTTTGGATAAGTCGAATTACGGATAGCACAAGATAGAGAAAAGCAGCTGAAACATAAATCTTGGGACTTGGGAATTGGGATTCGAACCAGTTTTCTCCATGTTACAATCGACGTATCATTAGGATGTAGTTGTGTAATTTGAGCAATATACTCTCCAACTTGATAAGGACTTATAAATAATCATACTTTGTAATTAGTATACAAGCTTCCATACTTATGTGTAACAATAAATAAATATATAAATTCGTAAAATAGTAATGATTTTTCTAAACTCATTTTTACCACAGTTTCGTTTTTCGGTAAAATGATTTTTAAAAAAGAGTTAGCGTGTTTGAATGAAAGCGTAACCATGGATGTGTAACAGTGAATAAATAAATTTAATTTATATACATGTTCAGGCTTGTTCTTAATGCAAAGAATGGCTGGCCACTTGCCAAATTACAAAAATGAAAAAACGCAAACATGTTGATTCTGCTATCTCTACGCCTCAAAGCATTTGGCAATGGAAGCCTCAATAATATATGGTAGCTTTGCTTGCACTTCACAGTACAGTAGTGATGCTAACAGCTATGCTAACCGCTCTGAAGCTTAGATGAACTGGGTTCGAATCCCGCTATTACTCTAAATGTATATTTTTGCTGCCTTTCACAAAACCGTGCTATGTTTTTAAAAAAGAAAATGAAAAGCGTTTTTAAACAGTTCTTTGTAATTACAAGGAAACCTACAAAATGTATTTAAGTACATAAATAAATAAATCTGACTGCCCCCATAAGAGATCGATAAAACAGTCATCATATAAATCTGTGTTTAAATTATCAAAGTGCTTTAATTAAGCATTTGATGCCGTTCTTCATGCCCCTTTACCCTTTGTTATAAGTGATGAATTACATTAGAATATGAATTAAGTATTAGTCTTCTAACTCCGATAAAAGATTTAAATATACCGCCATTTTAAATAAGCCATTGTAGTGTAAACAGATTATTACCAATCTGTTTGGTAAGAGGCATAGACATCGAAAGGGTGAAATTACCAAATAAAACGTAAAATAGGTGACAATTCTGAAGAACCTATTTCATCGCTAAACTTTAGAAAATGGCATAAAAACCATTTATTTGGTTATACATTTACTTTTGAGAATCGTATTGATTACTAAGTGTATTATACTGACAGCTATAATTTTGAAAAGTACAATTTCTGGTAAAAATGTTACTATAGCGAAAGGTAAAATTACCAGACGAATTGTTTAAATACCACTTATTTCTGCTTATCTACTAAAATCATAGTATATTTTACCAGAAATGTCTTTACCATACAGTTATGGTAATTTTGTGGAATTCCTGCATGTAATTGAGAAAATAGACTTGACTTCTAAATCCCTTAAAATAAACCTTTATTGTGAATAAGTTAACTTTATATAAAGCTTGGATTGAAATCTGCAATAGTTATTTCATGCACCTTAATAATTGGATAATATAAGTAATCTAAATTCTTACCTAGAAGTATAAAATTAGCCAAAATGTGTGTTGTAAACTTATTTAGCTCTGATTAAAATTGCTCAAGATATTAAACTAATTTATAAATGATTTATGGTTAACTGAACATTAAAGTAACGGTAACAATTTATACTTAAAATATTTTCCTGGAATTGGATCGTAATTAAATTCTAATTATTATTGCACGATTAGCTTTTAAAAGCTTCATTAACTTGCTTAGAAACGAACCTAATTTTAAGTTATTAGGCAGTTCGTGATGTAGTGCATATGGAAGGTTTCTTATTAAGAAACTTTACGTTCACTATATTATATCGAACTCCACTTGAATATCGTGGTTTTAAACTTCTAAAGGATATGCATTATTTACTCTAAAAGTATAGATTTGAATATTACTTTTGCACATAAGGTGTTTCTTGTTTCTTGTGTACTTCATTTACTGATATAAAATAATATTTTGATTTTTTTGTCAAGACAACTAAAAATAAACTGTAAAAATTCCCGAAAACAGTAAAAATTATACAGTAAAGGTAGTATGGATCAATATTAGCCGTTAAGCGATGGCAATTTTCGTCTCATTCACTATAAGATCATGATTTATGTGTTTCAATGAAAGGCAAAATGTATATCACAGATAGGTCTAATTCCATCTGAAAGAAAGAAACATCTTTCACTTAGGCTTTGAGTTCATCCTTATCACGATAAACTATAAACCAGCAAGTGGGCTATCATAAGCAAGCACATAACTAAGGAAACATTGGCTCGTTTTTTTTAGAAGCAGATGGCAGTAGTGCAGTTTCTGATATACTTGAAGCATTTGCAATAGTAGTTTTTGCGTCATTCGTAGTTAACAGTTAAAGCTGTATTGTAAAGAACACATTGATATATTTCTTTGAGTTTTGGAGATTTAGCAGCATGGAAGATCAAGGAGTTCGGTTTTACCATATTTTACTATTTTACCTCCGCAAAGAGTAAAGCGTGCTTCAAGTGTGTGGAAAATTGCGGGACTATGTTCTACAAAGCTACAAGTGGTTCAAGAAATTTGGAACTGAAAATTTTGTTTTTTCGTTTTAAAGTAATTGGTGTTGAATATTCCCCTCGGGACCATAACCGTTTTCGTATCACATTATTGTAAACAAGACACTTCTCCTCACCAGTTATCATTCGTTTCTGAACAAAGACGTTTTCTTCATTTCCTAAGCATATCGCTGATGTTTATTCGTGCTTTCGAATGAACTTTTTTGAGGTCATAAGGAACCCGTATTTCGAGCTTGCTTACATATCCCAGTTTAGTTGGACAGACGTGAACACTTTATTTTTTACTGATCTTCAACATACCTGCAATTTCTTGTGCAGTGTAATGTTGGTTAACTGCATCTATGTTTTTATTTTTTCATCAGCAATCTGAGCAGGCCTCCCTGACGGAGAAAATGAAGCAACAATTTGAGCACCCTACAGTTTAAAAATTTGCTGTCCTTTCATGAAAATAATTAAAAAAAAATCTATGTCTACATAAAATTATATTTAGCCGTAATTATAAAACGACGCAATTCCATTACGTCACTTACATACAGAAGTTACATAAACTTAATACTACTCAATAATATAATAATATAATTGCGTGTAAACAATTTTCGATTCGTTAAAAAACTTTTCCAGATATGGCGAAATAATTGAAATGACAAGTTAAAAATTAAGGGCTCATAGTCTCGAGTCCTGACTATATTGTTGCACCATATTTTCCAAATTCGCTGGCCAGGTCGCGCCTGAGAGCGAAGCCAATGGCTGCCGGTTCGAATCTCGCTCTGGGCATGGATGTTTCTCACTGTGTGTTGTCCTCTGTTGTGTGTGATGCGTGAATGTGTCCCACTGACTCCGTGACTTAGGTTCACAGGTGCCTACTGGGTAACGTTAAATGATCAATACTTCCGGCATCTTCCAAGGTGAAGAACGAAATTTCAGTACCTGCCGTTACAGAAAATGAAATATTTTCCAAATTGCAGTAAGATTGGTGGCCATAAGTTCGTAAAAAATGGAAGTTACTCAGAGAATGTTTTTGTCTGATTCTGTAATCAATCAATAGTCAGCATATATTAGTTAGTGTATTTGAAGTCAATCTCTTGAGCTATTGAGATAGACACTTAATTGAAAAACATCCCATAATATGAATAAAAGTTATTTAGGGTGATATAATTTTTATTTTGCGCACTGTTGCACAGGGTGATACAGTTTTTTTCCATCCTTTTTCTTCTACACAATATTAAATAAAAGATCTTTCTCGTGTTTCATGCTATTTTGTTTCATAAAATGCACTTGCAGGGAAATACAAAGGAATAGGCAAATTTTGACTGCATTGATTTTCGCTAAAACGTCATAAAATATCTAGTGTTGAACACAAACAGAAATCATATAGTAACTTCTTCTATAATGGAAAACATCAGCGACAACTTGACAAATCTTTGGATCTTTTTAGATAAAAGGAAAATGTTTTGCTTTCAAGCAGAAAAAAAATTGATCAAAAGATAAATATGTCGATAAACAGAATCAATTCTTATATAGTACTTCGAAACAGTATAGTCACATTCAGCAAGATGCAATAATGGAACAAACACTAAGGCACACATGTAGGGGCTATAATATTTCATATCCCTTTTTCTTCCCTACCCTCAGCAATTGTCTGGATTTATCCCCACTTTGCCGTTTACACACCATATCCGAGGGATATTAACTTAAGGCGTAAGAGGGAAAAAAAGGGAAATGCATTTATATGATTCTAAACTTGCAGGGCCTGGTGTTATCGGCTCGGAGAAAAGTAGGTAATAGTAGAAGAGAAAAAATGGCGAAAAAGTAAACGACCGCGCTCGATTTACTAGCGTAAAAGTGAGAGATCCCCTAAAGATTCGTTTAAGGGAAAAACGTTCTTTGCTACATTGCAACAGAAGAAAGTCGATATCGCCCCGGCTACTCTGAAATTACTGTACATCATCGGTAAGGCTTGTAGCAATGATCGCCTGGGCTTTAGTCAGGGGAGAATGCCGATGAATTCTTCCCCTTTTTCTCCTCGCCGTGGAGATTGGACTATTCCAAATGGGGCTTTAAACCAAATACCAAACTTACCTCAGGATCCACGTGGCCGATGAGAGTTGCATTTTTGTGTCTGGAGCAGGGAACGAAGAAAGATTTATTTGCTCTAACTAGGCTTATTTTGATAGTATTCTCATAGTTTCGGAACAAAAGCCCTGGCTTTGTTTAAAGAAATTGATGGATTAGAAAGCCGCTTTTTTAACCATCATTCTGAAACAAACAATTAAACAATGTTACGAACGGAGAAAAACTGTGGAAGCATGTAACAAACTTGCGAAAATAGTTTGTCACGAATTTTTTAACTTTTTTTTTAAGGAAATAACCTGTGTAAATTGATTGAGTCAATTTTACTGTTATTTTTTATAGTCATACTAAGTTCTTATTTTATATTATACTTGATTAAAAAAATGTTTAAAAAGGTTCCTTACATTACACACTTTAAACTATTAGAAAAATAATTTATTTTATAATCACTAATCTTTCACTAGAATGAATAGCTGTCACTATTCATTCTAGTGAAAGTTACACATAATAGCTGTCACTACTCATTCATGACACTCACACATGAATAGCTGTCACTATTCACTCTAGAAGAATTAACACTTCAAAATTTTTGAATTTAATAAGGGAAACTTGTAAAATAAGTATAAAAACCACTGCCTATACTTAAATGGAAATCATAATGCATGTCTCCTTTTAAAAATCATATCAGCTTATTCAATTTATTAGTGTATTAATAAATATTATTAAAAAGCAGTTTCTCTACTTGAAAAATTAGGTTATTTTCTGGTTTAAATAATTCATAATAAATAAAATATTTTTTGGCTATCGTTATTACACGCGTCTGGTGCAGGGAATGAATTTTTGCAATTCGATTTCATATTATTGTTATTACTATTACTATTACTGTCACTCCTGAAATAATTTAAGTTGGAAAGAAACGAGTTTTTAGTTCTATTCCTACCGGTTATATATGAGAAGTTTAATAATATTAAAGTATTAAAAAAGCAAGATTTTCTTATTTTGTAATAATAATACGAAGAAAGAAATGCATTTAGCCGTGTTGTTAACGTAAACAGATAATCAATATCATAAAAGTACCACAATCAGAGTTCCAACCTTTAACATTTTAACGCTATTGTTTCTGTTTTAGATATTGTTTTTCATGCAAAAAAATTTTATCCTGCTTTCTCTGTTTCACTTTATTTCATTCTCCACTTTATTTCTTTTTTATTTGAATAAATTACATCTTCAACAATTATTGCCTTCTTTAATCTCAAATTTTTTTAGCATAATTATTTCCGTTTTAGACATTACATCCCACATTTTAGCTATAAAGCTATTTTTTTGCTAATTTAATAACTATCGACTTAGCTAATTTTTTCGCGTTCTGAATCTTTTTGTTATTTCATTTACCATTAAATAAATTTTTATAGTTAATGTCTTTTATTTTTTAATTGAGACTATTTTATTTCATATTTTTAAAGTGTCAGACTTCAAAACCTGAAAATATAAAATGAAAAAAATGCTACTTACATCACAAAAAAATCTCGAAATTTCCATTTCTGAAGAAAAATTATAAATCAGTTAATAAATGAAAAGAAAATATTAGTCACAGAAATATTACTAACAACTACGTTACAGACAAAATGAAAAGTATTATTTAAAATAGCATAACACAATACAGCATAATTAAAATAGCATAAAAAGAGACACTAGAAGAGATAATATAAAATGATGAAACATAAAAATAAATGAGAAGAATGATTAAATATAAAAATGTATAAACGTCACATTTGTCTTATAAAAATGTGAACTATGCAACGTAGCTTTTAAGGACAGTTTATTTCAGAACTCCAATGACAAAGTTTCGCAAACAGGAGAAGCGGTATGTTACTCTCTTATTTAACGTAAGATATGATAGACATGAAGTAAGGCTATTTAATTTAGGTTGTGCACATATATGCAATATTTTTGAAATAGAATTTGTTTGTTAATCAAACATACACTGCAAATTCTGTGGTGTGATACCTATCCGAATTCGGCGTTGAAAAAAATTTAAAAATCAATTTATTTCAGGTTAATAGCGAATTGAGTATTTTTGCTCGCATCAAAGGCTGTAATTGAATCTTAGCATTAATTATTGATCAAGCTTATGCAAATTTGCTGCTCGTTGGTGAAGAAAATTGTATTTTTTGGAGCTCCATAAATTTGGCGAATACTTATTGTGCATTAAGGCATTTATCAAAATTTTTGTGTGGAATGATGGTAGGAGATGTTTTAAAAGTACAACAAATGGTTTTCGATCATTATGAAAAAAAATAAAGATGAATAATGGTGAAATTTCAAGACAGTGACAAAATGGTTGTTTGTCTACATGAATTGTACTCGTGAAATGTGAGTCCTTCTTGTCGTATTGAACTAACTTTTTCTTGTCCCAGCATATCTATTACTAAGTAATAGTTCTTTGTTCTTTGTTGGTTGACAAAAAATATTGATTGTGATCGATTTTTTACCAAGTAATTTCAACCCTCTAGTCGAAACGATTTGACAAACTACTCATATAAACTGAAATACATGTGTGCTTTGATTTGTAATATAGACATTCGTATTCTCATAAGATTTACATAAATCTGTCAATTGTATAAAATAATTTGTTAATATTGAACTTCGATCCCCTTTGGTCAAATTCGTATTAATATTCTGTCTGAACTGTTTGATTACAAACAAATCTTATTTTAAGAAATATTGCTACATGCATCTTAAATTAATGGTTCCTACTTTATATTTTATGGTAAATACAGCATTTTTTACTCTTATGTGTATCTTATAATACGGTATACAAAATTTATTATTGTAATATTCCGGCTAATATGATTTCGAGCACTTTTTTTTAACATAGAAATTCTTATTCATCATTATTTCTCTTATAATACAGGTAAAATTGATTAAATTCTAGAAATGATAGTAAAATTACGTAAACAGGTTATGGTTATTTCAAAATATTTCGTAATATTTGTTGATTATATTTTTAGTCTTCTTTATATAAAGTTCAAATATTTGGTAAATATTTAGAAATGAATGTGTTGCGTTAAATTTTACATTATTTTATGATTAAAAAAAACCAAATCAGTTATTCTAAAAACTTTTTCAATATTTAAATATTTAATAATTTACTACTTTTTCAATATACTTTAAGAAAAAACTGTATGGAAGAAACTGACATAATATGATGAAAATTTCAGTGTTTTTAGTGCATTGGAAAACCCGAAAAGCTAGGGAATTTTAAAAAAAAGCAAAATGGTGATGATTTCGGTAAATTAAGTAGTAAAAAATATGATTTTATAACATTTGATAAAATTTGATCACTGTTGTAAAATTTGGTAACGACCTCAGAGCCTGGCATAAAAGTCATTTTTTGGGTGAAATATAAATTTTCAGTTTTGTATCTTTTACTAAATAAGTGGTAATTTTAAAAACCAGTATTTTCGGTAAACCATTACCATATGAATGGCGTACATTTTGATTTTATTAAGCAAAATTCTTTTTTTCAATCAGAAATGTTATTGCTATCAATACGTTAATTTTATCTGAGTACTTCTCTTCATACAATTAATTAAAGAAATAATGTTTATATTCACTGATGGTAAACTTTTGGTTTAATGCGTCATTGGAAAAATTTTCGAGATTGAACTAATTTAAGAAAAATTCACGCTCACAAAAGCCTAACCTTTCCCTCAGTTTAGGTTCTGCTCTGGAAAAGCACCAACATATTTTTCTCTTTATAAATTTAGTAGTCTTTTATAAACTTCGTAGTCTTTTTAGTTTACGTTGTTTAAACAAAATATAAAAATTTCTTTTTTTTCAGTGTATCGAAAAATGTCAACATGAGGCTCATTACATCATTAAATAAAGACATAAACATAGTCCAATAAACTTAAATGTCTATTAGTTCAAAATAACAATCCACTAAAACGCATGCATTCTAAAGAAAAAAAAAGTTTTTAACTTTATTACTTTGGATAACTATCACAAACCTATTATCATTCGATTTAGAGTTTAATTATCAATATTTCAGATAAACAGATTTAGGAAAAAAATATACATTTGTTAAAACTGCATAAGCCATTGAAAACTTATTTATAATTTAACGATGCCACCCATAAAAGATCTGTGAAATAATTTAACATTGACGTTATCTAACTTAATAGTCTAAAGGGTTTAAACAATTCAAACTGAATGGTTTTGATGAATGCGTGCATTTAACAAGACCGCTTAAAAAGCGAGTACTTTGTAGCGTCAACTGATAAATGATCATGACTGGAACATATGTGTATCCTGATACATTAAGGAGTCTTTCCCAGCATGTGCTTTATCTATTAGATCGATAAATAATTATAGAGAATTATCCAAGCTTACGAGAAAATTTAGATCATTAACGGAAGTTTTGGAAAATATGTGTGTGCTTAACGAATAAGTAAGTTTTTAAAAAGGAGTGCTTTGTGTGCTTTTTAATTTATACATTTAATGAAGGGTAACATTTGTTGACACAACTTAATTTACATTTCCATTAGGTGTATCTAGATAACTGAGAAAAAGAGAGATAGCTGTAAATAGAGTATCAATATGTCAAATTTGAAATTATTTCTTTATTTTTGCGTTGCTTTTAATTAGTAATGGTAAATAGTGATTTTGAATATTTAATATTTATGCTACAAAAAATAATATGAGAGTAATTCATTTTGAAACAGTAAAACAAATGGATTTAAACAAATAATATCAAAATGTAAAGGTAAATTATTAAATAAATAGAAATAAAATATGTATTGACCAAACAGAGAGTTGTTGTCCATAGCAGACATAAAAGTTATGACCTATAACTTTCATCCACATTTTAGTTTTTAAAGCATGATAGCGGCGATATAATTAGCGTTGAGTACCGACTGTCTTTACTTTCCAAGAAAAACCGGGTAAAAGTTTATCTCATGCTTGTTAGTCTCAAGTCGTTACTCGACATAAAACCACAGTGTCAAAAATTTCTAGAACCATTTCGAAATTATCTTTTAATAAAATTTTTTTCATGTATATCTTTTTCATGTAAAAGAGAAACAAATAGATCTGAATCGAATTTTTTAAAATTTTTTTATCGTGCTTATTTTAAGACTTAAAAGGGTAATTTTTCTTTGACGTTGTGAAGGAAGCAAAAAACTATTCAACTTGTCTTAGTAAAATGTTTTGGAAAGCTTAAATAAGCAAACAATTTATTATTTCTCCTCTCTATCAGATGTTTTAGATTGAGCGTAATAAACCGAAAATATGTACTTGTTCCTTTTTTAGCCCAATTTTTTTTTAAAGAAACCATAAGAAAAAGTAATCACAAATTCTTTTCGTAGTTTGTTTAGGGAGGATTGTGATATAAATTGATATAACAAATTGATTGATATAAAAAGTATTGGCAAATGTTACAAAATAATGACATTTAGTGCACATTTTTAAAATCCTTGAAAAAATGCGATTAAAACATTCGCTTCAAAAGCAGAAAATTACAATTTAATTAAAATGTAGTTTTATTATTTGCTGCCTCTTACAAAAGTCTTAAAACGGCGAAAAATTAATTTAAATTTAAAAACATGTATAGCATGAAATGTACTTACCTGCCGTTAAAAAAGGCCCTCTTCATGTTCAAAGAAGCGTATATTCATACAATGTCGACAGGGTTTATCAAAAGTGAGCGAAAATGTGTCATAATATATTCCAAACAAATATTAATTAAACTTGAAATCTCCCAAAATAATTTAATAAAAATTTAAAATCACCATGTATCCAAAATAATCACTGTAATTGTCCTATGGCGGGAGAAATGCGTGAGAGAGAGAGAGAGAAAGATGTTCTTTGTCTCCCGGCATGATTCGAACCATGGACCTTTAAGTTCATTGAAGACCGCTCTAACTACAACGTACATTCTAGTACATGGAGTGTTATGAAGCTTGATGCAGAGGCAAATGAGCATCGTAGCATACTAATCTCCAATTTCAATGGTAAAAAAAGTTATAATTTGGAAAATATTGCGCCAATAACTTCGCCAGGAGATCGGTAATTTTAATTTTAAATTTTTTGCTTCATCTTAAAAACTTTTAAGCGAATAGAATGTACGTCACGATGTCTCATAGCGGCAGCTACACTTTATTTAACTTTTCTACAATAATAGCGGTTAGAGCATTTTACTACGACGATCCCGGAGGTCTTTATTTTGATTCCTGCCTTCAGTCAACGAAAATCTCTCTCACTTATTTTTCTCTCTACATCACTTTTGAGACTATTAATTTGGATCAAAAGTAAACTTATGCTGTTTTCATTTTAAATATTTGGGGTTTTCTTACTCGACTATCATTTGTTTCAGACCTGTTTTGACACATTTTTGCTTATTTTTTTTGAAATAAAATACAGTGACGATTTTAATTATTCTGGTTATACTGATCTCAATAATTATTTGTCAAAATTTGAATTTTTTTTCATTTCAGCTATAGGGTAAACCAACCAGTGAAGGAACACTACCCAGAGAAAGAACATTTCATATATATTGATTAAAAATAAGAATAAGAAGTTCTTCGTTAGACTAATTGGTAACAGTAGCTTATTGCCAAACAATAGGAAGTCATCTAGCACTGTTTTGGATTACCTGGTCAAATAGACTACTCTGGAAAAATTTTTGAATTTGTTATTATCTCCGCAACACCTTGTTTCTTTGAAAAAATTATAAGATGAGTGTTTGTATTCATATGTTTGAAGTGGAATTAATTGCATGTAATAGTTTTATTTTTCTCACTGTGAAAAAGAGAATTCAAAATATAGTTATTGAAGTTACGTTTTATTTTTTTCAATCATCATAGCATAATAAAGTACTGAGATAAGGGGGTGTTTATTCACTGGATCACCAAACGATGAAAAACTAGTGAAGGAAGAAGTGTTCTTTTACTG
>NC_092208.1:18482389-18494436 GCF_043381705.1 Parasteatoda tepidariorum
TATATATATATATATATTAAAGAGTTATATTACATTATTCTTATTACATTCAACTATACATTCATCATCACATACTATAATGCTTTAAGAGATTAATTCCTCATGTAAAAATCAAATAACTGATTGAAGGAGTAAAGATTGCAATAATTAAAAAATGTCAAGACAGCTAGATATGATTACGATGAGGCTTATACAAATAACATATTTCATTAAGACTATATCGAATATAAGTCCTCAAATTTATTTGCAATCATGCATTTAATTTAAATAGTAATTGGAATTAAAAAGAACTATACTTCAGTATAAAAAGATAGAAAACACTGGGAGAAAAAATTAATTTCTCTGAGAATTATTCCATTTCTTTTATCAACATATTTATTTTGTTAAAAATAATGTAAGGAATGATACTTTTTTTAATAAAATTACTTAAAAATAAGAAAATACTATTTTATACTTTTAAAAAAAAATTATAACATTTTTACTGCAAATTGTAAACAATATATGAAAAGATATAAATATTTAAGAAATGCAAACATTCATATTCATTTAAAATATTAAATATTTATGGAATGGAGTTTACATTTATGTATAAATGTATCATATCTTATAAAAAAATAAGCTTACAATAAATATGAAGATTAGTTCAAATATTTTGAAAATACATTTTCACACAGAATAAAAATTTTGCATACATGAATAAAAAAAACATCTTTGCAAAAATTGAAAAATAACTACTTTTATACCCATTTTAAAATAATTGTTTGATGCAGTTTTTGATCTTTCATTTTGAGAATTAAATTTTAAGATGAAACTAAGTATACATTTTCAGTTTTTTTATGTAAGCAAATTCAAGAGAGATGCCAACTTTAACAACTTTTCTAGAATAAGTATATTTTTGCTCTGAATTTTGATTATTTAAATTCAAAATAAATGTTACAAAAAGTTCTTCAAGCAGGAAAGAAATTTACAGTTAATTAATTCACAAACAACTCAACTCACGAAATTATTTAAATAACATTCACTGAATTTTTACAGCTGCGTTTGAAACTTTTTTCTTATCTACATTCTTCAATTTTTCATTTTATTATATGCTGAATTGTAAGTAAATTGTAACTATTATCAAAATGGTAGAAAATAAGAGTAATAGAATAAATTGTATTTTTTACTTTTTTCTTCTCTCTTTAAATATCTTTCAATTTTCAACCATTACCTTTTTTCATATCTTCTAATATCAAAATAAAAAAAATGATTTTACCATAGTTCTTTTAAGCAGTGAATAGCGAATTAAAAGTGTTTAATGCCTTATTTGTCATTAAAAGTGTTTAAAGCCCAATACCAAATAAAAATGTAAAATGACACTTTAAAGTGTCATTTTGCATTTTTATTTGGCATTTAATTACAATGATGAAAAGTAATATACAGTAATATTTCATATATTGAGGATGAAATTTATTTTTATTTCTGTGTATTTCAAATATTTGATGAGTTGTGTAAACAATCTTTTCATATCATATGTTGGACAATATTTTGTAGTTAGAAGTTTATTTTACACAAATTACTTAGTGAAATCATATTTCTAAAAAATTTTTTTAGAGAAATAAAGTAAATTGTGCCTT
Organism: Parasteatoda tepidariorum; assembly: GCF_043381705.1. NCBI lineage: Eukaryota > Metazoa > Arthropoda > Arachnida > Araneae > Theridiidae > Parasteatoda > Parasteatoda tepidariorum. The sequence continues at coordinate 18,484,006 of NC_092208.1, forward strand.
CGAGTTTTGGAATTTTTATCAACAAACATGAAAAGTATTCACTAACTTTATCTTTAAAATACGATAACTTACTATCTAAAAAAAATTCTAAATCATGTACTCATCATAGTTTTCTATGAGAGTGTTTTAACTTCTTACAGGTATTTTAATTTCCGGTATGTAGATATCGTAGTGTTCTTTGAGTGAAAATAATACGAAATTGTTGCCATTACTGAATTAATTGCTTAAATTAAAATTAGTTTGCGGAGAATGATACAGATAGACAGAAATCTGAAAGTAAAAGTTAATTAGAATTAAAAAGTTAGAAAAAATTGAAAAAAGTTAGTTTTTTGTTATTTGTATATCAGAGGGCCTGAAAATATCCCTGATCATCCTAAATTTTTGATGTGTCTTTTTAGAAAATTGGTCTAGTACAAAATTTAATACCTTTTTGATTGTAAGAAGTAAAGAAATGTAGCTTGGTTTTCAACATGTAATTGTGCGGTTTTATTTAAAATATTTTAATCATATTAATTTCTTCCTCAATTTTTTTAAAACTTTTACACCCCACAAGAAAAATGACCTAGTAAAATTATCGTAATGTATTATAAAGATATTTCTGTTAAAAAAAACAATTCCGGCTAATAAAACTGGTTAATAAACTAAGATTATTAAAACTAACATAACTATAAAAAAATTCCGAATCAAAAAAATTATGATAAAAAGTAACAGCGTTCTAGTTACCAGTACTTTTTGTCGTTAAATCGCTTTTGAGCAGAACAAAAATCTTTGTTACACTGATAATTACCGTAAAATCTCTAACTAAATCTAACTAATTAAATAGTACTGTAGAAATTTCCTTATAACATAAACGATGGAATGGATTTTACAGATGATGAACACAAACTGACTGTACTGTAATTTACTGATACCGTAATTTAATCCACTATTTTTATAGACTTTTTAAAACATTCCTTTGTTCATGCGGTAATGATTTACTGAAAATTCTGATTTTAAAAATTACAATTCTCACAACCATACATTTTGTAAAAAAATACAAAACTAAAGGATAAATATAACTGACAAATGGTTTTTATGCCTGACTTTATAAGGAATAATCCCACCAAATTTCACCATCTTTACCAAATTTTACGAAATGTTATAAAACCATATTTTATTATTAATTTTACCAAAATCATTAACAAATGTTTCGGAAGAAATTACTTTTTTTTGTTTCCTTAGAGGCAAACCCATGATAAATTTTACCCTATTTTGGTCGTTTAGAAGAACATACTTTTTCTTCCAACGCAGGAGCGTCTAGCAATAATTTGATTGAATGCTTTTCAGATTGGTAAACACTCAACTGCTATATCCTTAACGTCACCTAGATTCTAAAATGTTATTACATTCAAATGTTAGAAGGGAACGCAATATCGTCATTAAGTTTTATATTACTTGGTGATTAAAGTCTGTTTTTAAAGAATGAATGCTGATCGCAAACAAAATCAAGTGCAAAGCAAAAGGAAAATGAAAATTCTATAAATACAAATATATGTCTGCGCTGTTGTTTTGCTGCATCGATATTTCTTACGGCAAGGTTTTAATAAAGTGCACAATAAAACTATGAATATTTTGGAAAATTAATCAAAATATTGGTATTTTATTTCATCAAAAACAGCAAGGAATGGAAAGTTTTCTAAACAAAAACTAATAAATTATAATTTTTAATTATTTATATCCAAAAGTCTCAAAATTATGAAAGCTGAGTTGCATGTTTTAGTATTACTAAAAGTTTTAAGATTTTTCTAAGGGATATTTATTTTACTTCTTAATGACATAAAAACCATACCAATTGAATATTTTTATTGATCAACAACTTGGAGTCTTTTTGATGCAGAAAGTAAGAAATCGATGATTTTAAACCAACAGTTAATTATTTTCTTTTCTTTCATTTAATCATTTATTAAAGTGTTTAAGAAATAATTGACAATACGAGAATGCTTCACTATTTAAAAGAAGATAATATTCCCCCCCCCCTTTTTTTTTACACGTTAAGCCCTATTTTTTACAATAACGTGCAAATGCTTTCATTATTATACACTGGTGTGCAAAACTTAAGCAACAAGTGGTTTTTTGGCCACAGCTCCCCGACAAAGTATAAGACAGCCATGAAACTGCAGTATAATATGCACGCAATTCAGTAGAAAGATTATTTGTATACAAATTTTAGAAATAAAACGTCGTAGGTGATGTACGTAAACCTTGTGGGTCGGCGTGTGCAGGTCAAAGCTGTGATAAAAGGATGAAGAGCACCGTAGTTAAAAAAATTCGCTGCAAGTGCAAGTGATTTGTTTTGTGAAACATGTCTTCGAGAAATCATTTAGACGACTTTACTTCAGGAAGAATGATTGGAAAGCTTGAGGAGGGCGTAGTGTGACCAGTGTCGCCGAAGAGTTCGGGATCAACAAAAGTGTTGTTTCTCGTGCTTGAAATGCCTTTAAAACTACTGGTACTGCTGCTCGGAAGGTTGGTGGTGGCCATCCAATTAAAACAACACCAAGAGATGACCGTTACATTGTCCTCCAGGTGAAAAGAAACCGTTTTCAGTCAGTAACCTAGTAAGNATCGCGGAAAGAGATCGTTACGGTGGTCCTGGAGTTGTCGTCTGGGGTGGCATTATGTTGAACGGACTGATTGAGCTTCAGATCTTCGACCGAGGTTCTGTAACTGGAGACCGCTACTGCAATGAGGTAATCCTACCCCATGTGCCATGCGCCGAGGGGCCATTGGACCAGACTTCCTTTTTATGGATGACAATGACCGGCCACACCGTACTGCTAATGTTCAAGAGCTACTGGAAAATGAAGATATCACATGAATGGATTGGCCAGCTTACTCTCCAGATCTAATTCCCATAGATCATGTGTGGGATGCATTAGGGAGACGTCTTGGGACTCGACAGTATCCTCCTGGTAACATCCATCAGCTGAAAGATGCTTTAAAGGAGGAATGGAGACGTTTACCCCAAGAACTCCTGGATAATCTTATGCTTAGCATGGAGAGACGATGCCAAGCAACAATTGCAGTAAGGGGAGGGCATATCCCATACTAGGGACCATCTGGCAGTTGTACTTACGCATCTTCAGGCAATCATGTGCAACCCCACTATATGTCAAATAAAGCCTTTTTTTTGTTCCATACCCTACTTTAAGCTTTATATTCATTTCTGCGCCATTATTCTTTTACCATCGTTTAAGTACAAAATAATGTACATCATATTCAAATTTCATCTCAATCGGATGATTTCTTGTAGAGTTATGACAAAAAACGCACTTGTTGCTTAAGTTTTGCACACCAGTGTATTATAATTATAACAGTCGTTGAACAGCCGACACAATTTTCGGGTTTACGACTACTAATGTTCAACTACGTAGTCTTGCAATTTTTAACCGAAACCAATATACAAGGAAAACTCCAGGATCAAGTATTGGGAAAATTTTTTCTTTGTGCAGAACCTTTTGATGGAATTAATCTGCATTTGCTTTATATAGAGAGGACGACCACGAGAACCTCTCACAGTTAACCTGATGACAAAGGGGACTCTAACCCATGATTCGTCTACCACTGAGTATATTTCACGTCGGCACTGTGGTCAGTGCAAGCCTGATGCGCAATTCGTATTGACTAGCCATCGCTGGGATTCGAACCCGGTTCACGTCATTGGAAGGTGAAAGCTCGATTTCCTTGAATGATATTCTTGTAAATTGAAAATAAATTATAAATAATTAATATTTTCTAAATATTTCAACCACTTCAAGTGTCTCTGAATTTTCGTAACTTATAATTGTCACGAAATATTAAGCAAAACTATGTTTGAAAGCAAAAGCAAGTCAATTTTGCTTTTCTAAAGCTGTGTTCGTGTTAAAGCTTTCTTGGAAATATCTCATTGTTATTTTTCGAATACTTCCTTACTGACTGAAACTAAACTGTGAATAAATAGCACTGAGTCAAATATTTTGGAAGCATTCTAAATCTCAAGAACTGCGTAGTATATATTTATATTTTAATGACAAAGACATTAAATGGATTTAGCTTCTATGTTTATTATAATTTTTTTTTTCATTTAATGCAAAAAAGCAGCTATATTTTTGAAAAAAAAATCCTCTAAGTAAACATCTTCATTCTTTCTTTCAAAGTAAAACCTAAAAAAGTCAGCTAGTTCAAAGATGGTCATCTTAAGCTTTTCTTATGAATGTATTCATGTATTTATATGCTTATCACACTGCCTAGGGCGAGAAATGCACTTAATGGCTGATGTCAATTATTGTGTTAATTATGGAATATGTGAGAACACTTCGCTATTTTAAAGAAGATTATAAGAATATTTTTTTTGCTCTAAGAATCCCTAAGCTTAGTTCCCTTTTTTTACAATTGCCCAATTAATTTCCGCATTCGGCTGGAAATCTTATTAATGAATGTACTTTTCGAGTTCAAAACTGGAAACATGGGAATACTTGATGTTGTTGTTTTTTTCCCCCTTTTATTCTCAATTTACTTTTGGAATGCAAATAAATAAAGAAATGCTATTCAAATGTAAAAAGGTTGAAGGTAGTTTCGATGTTTTTTACTTATACAAAAAATGAATAATCAAATTTACGGATTGCAAGTGCGCTTTTCATTGTGAGTTTAGTAAATTAGATTTAGTTAGTTTATTTTTTACTTGCTATCGAGTAACTTATTTAAACGCCTTTTTGATGCTGCTGAAATACCTAAATTTTTTTAGGATAAATTTTAATTTTCCCAGTTTTATTAATAGTTTACTCGAAGGATAAGTGCCAGATAAATTAATTAAGTTTTGCTGAACTATTTGAAGCAGATGATATGATTTTGTAAAACCTAATTTTGTAATGATTTTTTCCTATAAAAAATCGCAAATGCAATCTTCGTGCTGGCAAACTTGACTTTGCATTTAAATTTAAAATTGTATCTCTTACATTTTTAAAATGCACTTTCATAGATTCTATACGAAAGTGTTTGATAACAAAATTTAGTCTTACACTTTTATGAATTTTGAAATTCATGAAAATAGAAATATTATTTATTTCATTATTTGATAATGTTTGTTTTAATATGTTGCTTGAATTCTGTGGTTTCTGTTATGTGCTTTTAAAACCATAAAACATATTTTAAAAAGTTGTTTAATACGTAGGGAAATTTTTGAAATGCTTTTTTATTAGTGCAGTTTTAAACTCATAAAAGTTAAAGAGAGTTTCTTTCAGAAACTGCGGATTTGCGTTCACGTGGAGTTAAGGAAAAATGTCATGCTTCTCATTTTTGTATTTCCCCAAAACAGGTCCAAATTAGCAATTTCAATGTTCTGGAGTTGATTTTGTCCTTTTATTTGACATAAATGTAGAGGCAGTTAAAGTATAACGTAAAATATTACTTAATTGTTAATGGTTTCTAAGAAAAAACAAATGATTAATTAAAAAATAATACACTAAAAGCATACTATATTACATTGAAACAACAATTGAAAAATTTTAATAATCAATTATTGAGCATTCATATACAAGCATTGTTAACACTTGAAGCATATTCTTTAAGCACGTAACAAGAAATTATGTACCAAATGTAAACACGATTGATATATATCAGATAATTCATCATTTCTCATATCACAATTTTTTTGGATCCCAATTTATTTCTTTGTAATTTATTAGAAGTATTTCATAGAAATTGTATTAAAAAATGCGTTTGATGTATTTCAGATAATTTCTTTCTATTTTTTTTGCATCTAACTCAACACTTTCGTAATTTATTGAGAAAATTCCCTAAATATTAGTAATTAAATATTTGGTCGTCATTATTATTATCACGTTATTATACACTGTAAAAAACTCGTTAAATCTTTAACCAGTATTTGGTGCGAAGTTTCTCATTATTTCAAAGTTTAGTTAAATAAAAGATGGTTTTATTTTAGTACGACCATACCTTGTGAAGTATGACAGAGAAATACTTCCAAGGTGCAACTGACTGCACCAAAATTTGGTAAAGACACAAAACTTTGACGAGGACTGTAAATTAAACGATATTAGTTTACGACGCCATGTTTTCTGTACAACTCAGTTTTAGTGTATCAGAAAGACTAATCCATGCTGTTTCATTTACCAACTTATTTAGGTAAGTAAATTTGACGATGATTGTAAACTGAACGATATTAGTTTACGACGCCATGTTTTCTGTACAACTCGGTTTTAGTGTATCAGAAGGACTAATCCATGCTGTTTCATTTATCAACTTATTTAGGTAAGTAAATTTGACGATGATTGTAAACTGAACGATATTTGTTTACGACGCCGTGTTTTCTTTTCCTTATAACTCAGTTTCGGTGTATCGAGACAATTAATGAATGTTGTTTCAAGTATCAACTTATTTAGGTAGGTAGTTAGGTAACTTTAATCTTCATCCGGTAAATAATTTTGTTACGGTAAATATCAACCTTTGCCTGCATTTTAGCACTTTAAAATGTCTAATAATCGTGCAATCTTCCTCTGAATTTATAAAAGAAAAAAGATAAAGAAGGAAAATAGGGGCTTTGTTTCTTCAGAACACATACTCTTGGGTCAACATTCTACTGATATTTGCAGCTAGGGAAATTATCCAAATATGGTACAATTGAGCTCCATTTCATGTATCCAACGAATGAATACCAATTTCCGGTGCAATGTAGCTCGGAATTTTCAACTGTGTTAAACATTTGCTGTTAGTCATATTTTTCTTCCTTAGTTTTTCTTTAAAAAGTTTGAAAAGAAAACAAATTTTGCTGTGATCAACGCTACAATAAATTTTAAATATGAGGTCTAACAAAAATTTCAGTGAAAATCAGAAATTCTATATAGTCCTGTTCTATAATTTTAAACTTATGCCGGGAATATTCTTTTACATACTTTTAGAAAAGAAATCACGTCAGTTATCTTAACCTTATTTTCATTTTACCTAATGAGTATTAACGTTTTAGACTCCATTATTAATTAGTTACTCTGTTTTTATTGCATCATTTTAACCATACGGGAAAAACGGTTAAGATTACCGTAGTCTACGGAAAAATATGAAAATGTCAGAACATAATTTTAATAATAAAATCCTATAAACATACGGTATTTAAACCATTGGTGTAGTAACTTTCCACTCATGTGGAAATAGCTTATCGGAAATTCTGGTTTAAAAATTATAGTTAATATTACAACTGATTTATTAAAAATTACAAAACCGAAAAGTAAATTTAACCGAATAAATGCTTTTTATGCCATGCTCTAACGTTACTATAAAATTACCAAATTTTATCTCCATTACCAAACTATCTCACATACTTTTAGGCTATATTTTATTCTTAATTTTATCAAAATCATCATCAAAATGCTTCAGTAAAAATTACCGAGCTCCTTGGTGCATCCTCAGAGACAGAAGCATGGTAAATTTTACCATATTCTGGTAATTTTGTCCCTACTTTTATTCAATGAAGTCTGTATATTTAGTATGGCAATTATCTAAAATTTTAAGATATTAAATCAGACTCAGTAGAAATGTTTCAGTTTCATTTCATTGAAAAATTTTATTATATAACTGTCTTCAACTTCAACTGTAACTGCACGCACTTTTAATTTGCATATCCTGCTGAAGGTTTCATGTTTTGCGTTCCTTGCAAACATTAACACGTCTTTCTTAAAACTGACATTTTTACTGAAATCTTTTCCTTGTTGTTTAAACTCTTTTAAGAAATAATCAGAACGGAGGAAAAAATGCACTTTTTTCTTAAAATAGTCATGATTTTAAAAATAAATACGTAGTTTTAAAATAAACACTTGCAAATATCTACTAAGTATTTTTAGTTGTTATATAAATATTTACTAAGTATTTTTAGTTGTAATATGCATAAGATCTGTTATTTATCTGTTTATTTTTGGAAAAAATATTTATTTACTCAGAAGCATAATTTACATTCTTTTTCTATTTATTTTAATGTATTATCCTTATTAGTAAAGTTTCATTAAATAATAATCATACTCTAATGAAAAAGAAGTAAAACAATTATGTAATTAACTAAATATAAATCATTTAATCTTGATACTTTTCTTACTAAACAATCAGTAATTAATTAAATTTATGTCAACTATATTAATTGAAAAAAAAAACTTAGAAAACCTACTTATAACAAACTCATAAAATTATAAACAAAATAACTTTTAAATTAACAGGCATGAAGAAAGAAAGAAGAAGAATTGAAATTAAAAAAATGAAATGAACAGAAAAAAAAATTTAATCTGGTGATTATTAAAATTTGAATATTCAAAATATAATCCCTAGCTTATTGAGAGTTATACCTTTTTCGTTCTCGGAATATAATATCTGAAAAATCATGCAATAAAAAGTTTTGTTATGAGATTAATTTGAAAACTACATTTATGTTTTCAAACATTTGGGAACAAAGTTCATACATGCATATAAATATATATATATACATATAAATATAAATATCTCTCTCTCTCTCTCTCTCTCTCTCTNTTGTTTATTTTTTTACTTATTATTTCCCACCCCCTTTTTTTCATATGTCTTTAACTTTTCTTTGTTTTATTCTTCATTTTGATATATAATAGGAGTCTTTTGGAAGAAACATTTAGCATTGCAAAAATATATAATCGCCGTATTTTATTTTGGTATCTAAATCGGAAGCAAGTAAACCACAAAGTTAAAATTTTAGTTTCCTATTGCGACTAGTGGAATTCGTTATCTTGTCTGTTAAAAAAGTGGATAACTGCTTTGCGGACTATGGATACATAATGTAAGTTCATTTTTAAAATGATGAACATTTGGTACAATTTATTATTTTTTCCCCTAATGGTGCAATAATTGATTGAATAAATGTCTATTACTACCTCGCATACACCTGGATATATCTTCCTGAAGAAAGAAAAATTATTCGAGCTGTGCAATACATGTTAATCAACTGCAAGGAATGCAAAAGATTGTCTCAAACATTATTTCTCGAAATTTCAGAATAATATTTTCTAAAATGAAGTGTGCTAAGTTCGAAACTTCATCATCAAGTTACAAGGTTACATGTAAGTCAAGTAAACATGAATAGCGAATGGTTACTAGTAAGTATCAAATCATAGACTTGGCGAACTTACATTAAAAGCGGTAAACTTAAATTAGGCTTTAGTTAACCCCTTAACAATCGGTTAATTTTCAAGAAAACGGTCATTAAAGTGACTATTTATTTGACTTTTGTATTTGTATTACGTATTTGATTAGTGCTGCAACTTGTTTAAAATAAACTAACTATCTACAATTAGCTTAAAAATATCCTGGTACCATCATCAGGTGTGTAAAATGAGAAATAAAATGTTTTCGGGGCACAAGAAATGAATTAGTTCCATTATTATTGGAGCGTTACTACTGAACACTCCAGCCCGTCAATATCACGGGAGCAAGAAATAGCAGGCGAAATCTCACCCCATCATTTTCACAGGAGTAAGAAGGAAGGGGTTAACAAAAAGAAATAGCAAAAACAATCAAACAATTCTTAAGTATGAAATCATTCTGTTATTGAGGAAGTATAAGAATTCTTAATTTGTTTTCCAAAGCGAAAATGCTCCCTTTCTGACACTGTCAGCACAAGTTACTGTCTAAAGCAAAATAAAATTGAAACAAGGGATTAGCCAGCTTTCTCTCCAGATTTAAATCTAGAGGAGAGCCTTAGGACTTTGGATCTGAATAATTTTGCATCGTAGTTCTGCGGCAATTTCCCCCAAAAAGTTAGTATAATCTAAGTTATGTTTCTTTAAGTTGCTTAGTGTTTAACTTTTCACTGCAATTAAGACAGACAATGAAAAAAAAACATTTCACATTTAAAATTCAAATTATTATGTCTAATCTAAAAAAAAATTACATTTCTGTTTTTACATCAAAATCATTTTTATTCTTTTTGATATCAAAAATTTTTCTAGACAAAATATTATAAAATTATTTGACAATAATTTTTTTATATTTTTTTCTAATTTTTTTTTTAGAAAATTTATAAAAAGGCATTTAGTGTTATCGACTAACGAAAAAAAGAAGTCTTCTTTCTTTTCGCGTGGATGAATTTCTTGACCATCAGTTCGGATCTGAAACCCTCTTCTTATTACTCTTGTAAGCTTTTCAATTCTGTGATTGAGTTAAAATACATGTTTAATATATTAACTTAAAAATCTGAATCAGCCATGTAGCTCCAAAATCAAATATCGATGCAAATCCTAAGGTTCGCAATTTTGAAAAGGATTCTAAAAATATTTATAAAAACTTTTGGACCTGGTATTACGAAATTGTATATGAGTAATTTGAAGTAAGTTTCATAATTAATATATATATATATATATATATATATATATATCTCCGTATTTGTATTTT